>NC_060166.1:13642279-13697085 GCF_021292245.1 Micropterus dolomieu
TTTAATAAAGTTATAATAAAACAATTTAAAATCTAAAACTGTAACAGAATATAATGCAGAGCAGCTCTCAGGCATTCTGGGTGGCTTTCAGATATGTTTCTCCTGTAGATCAACTTTTAATATAATCACTGCTGAATCAACACACACACAGGGCTGACTGATTGAGGTAACCTCTTTAAATGTGCATGTGGCACCGTTTTACGTTATCAATAATAAATTAAATCATTTTAATTCAGTTATAAACTCCTGGACTTTAATAGCTCCTGTGTTTCAGCAGGTTTTCTGCTCATGTTCAAAGTTCTGCACATTCAGAATCTAACTGGGTTCTCTGACATTTCCAGAATAAAGGATATTTTGAGAGGTCAAACAGGATAAATCATAATAAACTTTGCAATCAATCCGCGGTCCACCTGCACAGTGTGGAAGGGATCCATACCACGGATTCTGCAACCCATTGCACCACTACTACCGATGGTAGTGTGGGGATTTAATTCTTGCATGTTTTGTTGTGCAGGATCACAGCCCCTATGTGTCCACATGAGGAAAGGTCAAGAAAGGCTATCAGAGTAAAAATGGACTGTCTATTGCATTAGACTAGGCAACTTGATGAGTTTGTTTTTTTAAGTAGCCCATTAAAATATTCCTGCAAATGCAGCGAAGAAACTGATTATCTGTAATTTAGCTATTTCTACAATTATTTTCCTTTTCCGTGTTTATAAGATCACTTTAAAATATCACTTTTGCTGCCCAGCCAACTTTTGTTACCTGTGCCTTTTATTATGGAGATGTAGCCAACCAAACCACTTGTTTTGCTGTAGCACAGGCTGCCAATACAATCGGATTATTCCTAAAGCATCTAAATAATCTGCACAATGCAAAGAATTATTGTGGCAGTAACAGGAGAGCAGCTCGTTGTTGAAGCAGGTAAACCTGCATACAGAAGCTGTGTGTTATGCTAAAACCAAACAGAACTATTTTATCCACCATATTCTCTCTCTCTCTCTCACTCTCTGTGCATCTGAAAAATAAATAACAGCTGGTAGCTGCTGAGTGAAAGATTAGTTTCACCGGCGACATTCTGTTTATGGACATTAAATAGTAACCAATGTGTATTAAAGAAAAGAAAGAGGCTAATGTCTAAAGTGATGCTCTGTTCAACAACAGGACACTTTTAATATATCTCAATCAATGCAGTGATCGTCTGACATAGATGTTACAGTGTGTAGTCTTCATTTGCTCTGCAGAGACTAAAGAGCATTTAATGCGCCGTTCAAGGAAAGTGAAAGTGTTTCACTTGCTGGCTTGTTAAAGAGCGACGTAGGGTGCTTTCCAACAGGCCACCAGTGCTATGGTGTGCGCTCACTAGATTTCAGTTGTATTAGTAGAACATAAAGCCTTAAACTGAAAAGGTGTTTGCCTGATTTTCTAAATGTTTGCATCTGCCCAGCACTGTGATTGTGGCAAGCGCCGACCAGCGCTTTACTGCGTGACTGCGCGCACACAGCCTGGATGACAGCTCATTTCGGTTAATGAAGCAAAATGCAGATTACAGACTGGTTAAGTTATAAAGGTATGAATGAAAAATGTAGTGAAATTAAGAGTATTCGTACATTAGATGTACCCACCCCTGCTGCAGACATCATCACTGCTGCCTTCAGCTAGAAGCAACTTATTTTACTCCCTCAACGTTACTATCGGCTACAGTGATTGTGAGTGATTGACTGGTCACTTAGTAAACCGCCTCCTATAAGAGCCAGCTCCGAAATCGCATAGGCAATGCGAAATAAAACTTTACATTAGGAAAGGGGGGGGGGGGGCCAAGAAGTTACAAAAGGACGCATCAACATGTAAGGCAAGTGCAGCATATGTTAGCCTAGAGATCCCTTCAGGTTTCGTTAACAGGGTTCTACCTCTTAAGGATAAGTCTTTCTGGAGCCAGAGATTGAATCTTTTCTGAGTTTTATTGATAATAGGGCTGAAGTTCAAACTGCATTGTTCATCTTCAGCTTTAGTTATCACAATGCCCAGATAAGTTACCTGAGATTTCGCCGGAATGCCATATAAGGAAGCATGTTCACACTGTTTAATGGGTAACAGCTCACACTTTTTAATGTTTAGAAGAAGACCTGTTGCTGCAGAGAATATTTCAATGTGTTTAATGGCAACAGGAATTTGGTTTGAGTCTGCCAAAAAAAAAGTGTAGTATCATTAGCCACCTGATTTGGTAATCCGTCTGCCAGTGTTACGACCCGTGGGCCGTTTATGTGTATATGGGATGTTGTGCTTGTGCGTTTCCCCTCTCTGCCACCAGCAGGACCTTGCCCCGCCCCCAATGCTGCAGCCAGCAACCTGAGAAGCGCAGCTGATTCCAATCTCCTAATCAGTGGAGAGTATAAGGGCTGGTGAAGGAAGCTGCTGTGGGTGAGAGTATGGTGGTCTACCGCGAAAGGGACAGTGTTACTGAGTGTTTGGAGTCTGCGGCGAGCGTGTGGCAGTTGGTCGAGACAGTAACCGGGAGTGGCAACAGTGTTAGTCCTGTGGTTAAGAGTAGTGATTTACTGTTTTTGTTTGCACTGTGTGCTTGTGTGCTAGTTTGCAATCACTACTTTTACGTTGTGTTTAACCGATACCTTAGTTACCTTTGAAAAGGACCCTTGTTGCTCGCTTGCCTTTTGTGAGTTGTTTTCTGTTTCTGTATTGAGCGTTAAGAGACACTTTTTGTTAATCTTGTAAGTAAATACCCTTTGCTTTGCAAATGTACTCCTGTTTCCTCGTTTTCTTCTGCCCTGGAACGGTTAATACATTAATAACACTCCTCCCCTGGGGCTTCTATCTGAGGTTCGTAACAGCCAGCAAGAGAGATGGCTTGAATATGACTTTAATGAATTAACGTGGAGAGGATCTGAATGGCAAGGAGCTCTCGATTTTGCTTCGTCCAGTAATATACTGTCTATGAACACGACACGCCCCCTGAGACAAACCGCTCTGCACTGACGAATTTATTTTAACCCTCTTCCTAAACCTAACCAAGTCGTTTTGGTGCTTAAACTTAACCAAACTGCGACCGTTTAGAGGACGTAACGTCCTGCATGTGATGTCATCCAGAGGCGAAGCTGATTACGGACCTTCAAAATAAAAGCGCTAAACCCAATAGTTGACACCTCTTACTAAAGATATTGGAATCACTTTTGTGTGTGTGTGTGTGTGTGTGTGTATTGTGTCAAAACATTACTAACATGCACGTATGTATATTTCAGTTAGTGAGTTCGATCAAGTGGGTATCTTCCACAGTTTTGTACAAAATTTCCTCTACACCACGATCATGTGCAGTGGACGCTGGTGCCAACAGGAAGTAGCCCTGTAGTAGTATTTTTATTGGTCCAAAGCTGGCTTCACTGCTTTTTATTCAAATCAGCAGGGTGGCTTTGTCCATTAATATACTGTCTATGGTCTGTACTTGTGTTCTTGTGAAACGTCATCATTTGTGGCCCAAGTACTGTCCCAATCCACAAGTTTGCATTTTGGCAAGTATATCCAGCTGCAGCCCGCAGGCCTGACAGAAGTTGAACTTCCAAATACGGTTTGTCCCAGAAGACTCACGCACAAAACGTGATGACAATAATCTTGACTCACTTACACTATAGATCCTAATGCAAACAGTTTTATTCTTTAGAAGCCAACAACAGAACTTCAAATACACTTCTGAGAATTTATTTATTTTTTGGCGATAAATCAACTGTGTAGATTTTGAATATCAGCAGTTTTAAAAATCGATGAGAAATCGAAAATGTGTTCAAACTTTTCAGAGTTGAGAAGCTCCAAGTGCCGACCATGATGCTGACGGGTGTCAATATTATAGCTGCATTAACGTTACTGGAGGCTGCGCAGCAACACAATGGAGTTAACCCTACAGCAGCGCACATCAGCCTTACGGCCGGCATCCTAGCAGATAGGGTTAATTGGTCGACGTGCATACAATCAGTACCTTTAGGCACACCCCCTGTGTAGTTAGGGTAAGAGTAATATGCTATGTTTTCAGTGGTGTGTAAAGACCTTACATAATGAACCCTTATGTTTTTATTACCTTAGAATGAGCCATTTATATCTACATAACGGCGGGCATCCCCTTCTGTGGAGGTTGCAGTATCTTGTTGCCATGTTTCTACGATAACTGACAACAGACAAACAGCGCTATAGAGCGCGTTTCGTCATCACGGCATTCTTCTTCTCCTTGTATAATTCCGGCAGTGTAGACACCGTCACTACAATAAATGCGTCTATAGAAGAGGAAATAATACTAATATACAGTCTGTGAGTAGTCCTCTGGTTTATTAGAAGTAAGAAGAGAGGTAAAATTTGGACAAATGAACAAGCACACGTGTTATTTAGCACAAGAGCTGACAGCCTTTGGATTTTTATACCATGAAGCAAGACGAGTCGGGACAGATGCAGACAGCTGACAGCAGAAATCATGGATATAATCTGTGGATTTTCCCAGATGGAAAACACAAAACTCCAGGGTTAAATACCTCACCCAAATGTTGGGTTAAAAAAACTTAGTGAGACAATTAGCTGATCAGTAATTGGCAATAAAACTAACATTAGCTTAGACATGGAGGCATCAGCCAGCTAAACATTTACTGCTCTAGTAGAAAAAACATGTAGTTGGATTAATTTCATGTTCTCCAGCACTGTGCTTTGGCTTGTTGTGTAAAATATGTAGTTGGATTAATTTCATGTAGTGACTCTGTTTTGGTTTTGTTGGTTATGTTCCTGAGACAATCAGCTGATCACTTTTGGCAATAAAACTTAGCTTCCAGCATCTAAGCTCAGATCAGCCAGCTAAACTTTTACTGCCCTGGTGGAAAAAAAAATGTTGCTGGCTTGTTCTTTAATGTAGTAAATCTGCAGCGCTCTGTTATGGTCATGCTACATGGACAGAAATGTGCCGTTACCTTCCAGAGACAAATGGCTGAATATTATTGGCAGTAAAACGGTAACAGCAGGGAAGCTCAGATCAGCAGCTAAACTTCTGTTGAACGCTGCTTTGGTAGAAAATATGTATTTATTTTACTGCTAAGTGACACATAATATGACCGTGTGCCTATCAAGTGACCAGTAATGAATACTCTCCGAATTTGCATTAAAAAACGTGTTTGATATTGCTTCACCACTCTGTACACATGTGTAATTTGTACTTTCACATGCTAAATGGCCATTTAAAGATGTTTTTACTAAACCGTTTTACTAAAAGCTGAAATTACAGCTGTCAGTACTACTTCGTGTTTCTGTTGTATTTTAGAAAATAAAAAAATAACATTTTGGTAAAATTTGCAGATTGCTTATCTAATTAAACAAAGTGAGGAACCTTGATCCTCGCCAGCCACTGCCTTTTTAAACCTCATGTATTATGTGATTTATAATGGACTGTGGTGCAGAAACAGTGAGGCTTACATTTTCCTGTTATCTGTCAGTGGCCATACTTGATGCACTAGATGTGACAGTTTCTGAGATGTGATGCCATTTTCTTTGGTATGTTAGTCCAGATGAGCCAACCCTCCTAAGTTGTAAAATACTGTATACTGCACTTAATTTCTTGATGTGGCTATTTATTAATGAACAAGTAACAATAATATTCATAAAAACATTTGTTTTATTGAATAATTAAGTAAATATAATTTCCTCACAGAGGACATCTTTGTCCTGTCTCAGGCACCTTAGCTATACAACTCGCTTGGATAGGGGGGGGGGGGGTTGTGTGTGTTGTCACTTATCTTAGTTAACAACTCTTTCTATTTATTTATTTTTTATGCGTGGGCCGTGCGGCCGAGATAAACGTCATCACGTTTTGTGCGCAGTGGCTTCTGGGACGAACCATATATGGACGTTCAACTTCTGTCAACTTCCGTCACGTTTGTCTGCAGGCTGCAGCTGGACCTTTCTCCATTTTGGCAAGAATGGTTAAGATTCCCGGAACTGTTCTTGACACGCCCATTATACCAAGGATGCATCGGTTGGTAACTTGTGTGAAGCTGACAGCAAAGATATCCCAGCAGTATGTAGCTACAGTACCGGAGTCTGCAGTTTCAGGGCCTCAATCCTAGGACCGGAACTGCATTTCTAGGACCCATTGTTTACTTTGATACTGCTAGCCAGCCAGCTAGCTGTGTTACTCTTGACAGTCCCCCCGAAAACCAATTACCCTTACCACAACCATCACCTAGTGTGTGCCTAAACTTATTGATTTATATGCATGTCGACCCAATATTATATAGCTGCAGTACCGGAGGATGCAGTTTCAGGACCCCCACAATCCTGGGACTGCAGTTCTAGGACTGTAGTGCTTCTGCAACAGCGCCATCTAGTGGAGTGATGGTGGTAATGCAAAGCAACACGAAGGAGGTTAACCCTGTCTGCTAGCATGTCAGCCGTGAGCCCCACCAAACGGGTATAAAGAGGGAAACATACCTCGAAGCCCGTTGCGCAACGTTGCAAGGAAACATGTCGTTCATGTCCGAAAATGTTGCAAACCGGTACAAAACATTTTGAGTTTGAACTCGCCCCTGGTCTTGTGAAACTTCAGAAAAAACAAACAAATGGTACGGAGGGGGACTTTACTTTATTATTATTAATATTATATTAGACATTACATTGTTAGTGTACAGTATAGTTGTGGTCACAGTATTTGCAGGCCGTCTCTGTGCTTGGGGTATTGCGCAATACCAGCAAGAACGCTAGATCTCAAACCGTTTTTTGTAACCGAGTTTTGTATGCTTGTGACATTGCAAGTTCAAAAACGTTTTTGCTACGTTTTGTCGGCGCTGAACTCGCCCCTGATGCAGGTCAGTGCTTGGGAAAAAATAGGTGCCATCTGGGTTTAAGATCAAAAGATGAGTATGAGACAAGAGTTCAGAATTTCAGCTCTCATTTCCTGGTATTCACATCTAGATGTGTTAAACAACTCAGCACATATCACCCTCTGTTTGAACCCACCCATTTTTCAAGTGAGCAAAACTATTGGAACATGTGACTGACAGATGTTTGTTGTTGCCCAGGTGTTGCCTTTTAGGTTGATTGTCCAAACATTAAATAGCTCTGCATGACTAGTCTAAGTTTTCATCCTTGGTTCAAACCTCTAAAGGCTGCATTTCCTGTTAAAGAGGATAAACCAACATGAAGACCAGAGAGCTGTCTATGGGAGAAAAGCAAGCCATTGTCAAGCTGAGAAAAGAAGGAAAATCAACCAGAGCCATTGGACAAACATTGGGCATAACAAGCACAACAATTTGGAATGTCCTGAAAAAGAAAGAGAAACTACTGGTGTACTGAGCAACAGACGTCGAACAGGTCGGCCAAGGAAAATATTAGTTGATGCAGGGTACCCCCAGGATTCTCAAAGTTAAATTTAAGACTTTTTAAGACCTTTTTTAATACCAATACCTAGGATGAAATTTAATACCAACTTCACTACCGTATAATGAAAAATCTGTATGAATTTTAATGCCAGAGAAAGTTATTTACGAAGTTACATGTATTTAATAAAACATTTTATTATAATACATTAATATTTAACACACTATAGCTTTTTGGGGTGTGTTTGTACTTTAATACAAATCAAGGACGTCAGTTTGTGTTGAAAAGTGGTGGGGACATAGGGATTCGAATTAGGGGTGTGACAATACACTTAGCTCACATGCACGATTTACAATATTGGGTTCACGAGAACAAGACAAGATGATATTTTAACACTATTTTGATGAAATATTCAATGCTGAAATATATAAATGGGGGTCTGGGTGTCCCCTAGAATATTTTGAGAACTGAACACTTAATTTCCTGCATTCTGGAGAGATATAGTTGTCTTTATTTATATACAGGTGCTGGACATATAATTAGAATATAATCAAAAAGTTGATTTTATTTCAGTAATTCCATTCAAAAAGTGAAACTTGGATATTATATTCATTCATTACACAGAGACTGATATATTTCAAATGTTTATTTCACTTAATTGTGATGATTAAAACTGACAACTAATGAAATTCCCAAATTCAGTATCTCCAAAAATTAGAATATTACTTAAGACCAATACAAAAAAAGGATTTTTAGAAATGTTGGCCAACTGAAAAGACTGAACATGAAAAGTATGAGCATGTACAGCACTCAATACTTAGTTGGGGCTCCTTTTGCCTGAATTACAGCAGCAATGCGGCGTGGCATGGAGTCGATCAGTCTGTGGCACTGCTCAGGTGTTATGAGAGCCCAGGTTGCTCTGATAGTGGCCTTCAGCTCTTCTGCATTGTTGGGTCTGGCGTATCGCATCTTCCTCTTCACAATACCCCATAGATTTTCTATAGGGTTAAGGTCAGGCGAGTTTGCTGGCCAATTAAGAACAGGGATACCGTGGTCCTTAAACCAGGTACTGGTAGCTTTGGCACTATGTGCAGGCGCCAAGTCCTGTTGGAAAATGAAATCTGCATCTCCATAAATTTGGTCAGCAGCAGGAAGCATGAAGTGCTCTAAAACTTCCTGGTAGACGGCTGCATTGACCTTGGACCTCAGAAAACACAGTGGATCAACACCAGCAGATGACATGGCACCCCAAACCCTCACTGACTCTGGAAACTTTATACTGGACTTCAAGCAACGTGGATTCTGTGCCTCTCCTCTCTTCCTCCAGACTCTGGGACCTTGATTTCCAAAGGAAATGCAAAATGTACTTTCATCAGAGAACATAACTTTGGACCACTCAGCAACAGTCCAGTCCTTTTTGTCTTTAGCCCAGGCGAGACGATTCTGACGCTGTGTCTTGTTTAAGAGTGGCTTGACACAAGGAATGCAACAGCTGAAACACATCTTGCATACGTCTGTGCTTGGTGGTTCTTGAAGCACTGACTCCAGCTGCAGTCCACTCTTTGTGAATCTCCCCCACATTTTTGAATGGGTTTTGTTTCACAATCCTCTCCAGGGTGCAGTTATCCCTATTGCTTGTACACTTTTGCAGGTGTTTTGAGTTAATTAGCTGATTAGAGTGTGGCACCAGTTGTCTTCAATATTGAACCTTTTCACAATATTCTAATTTTCTGAGATTCTGATTTTGGGGTTTTCATTAGTTGCCAGTTATAATCATCAAAATTAAAAGGAATGAACACTTGAAATATATCAGTCTGTGTAGAATGAATGTATACATTATACAAGTTTCACTTTTTGAATGGAATTACAGAAATGAATCAACTTTTGATGATATTCTAATTATATGACCAGCACCTGTAAAGTGATTCAGATGACAATACACATTTGTTTCTTCTATATTTAGATGGCATTGCATGTTTTCTTATTGTGCAAATAAACCTTTCTCAAGTATTTCCATTTGTTGTTGTTTTGTTTTTTTTTTAACATTTCTTGTTGCAAGCCATTTTTTATATTTAACAAATGCTTCAAAAAAAGTGATGGAGACATGTCTCCAGTATCCTCAGGGTAAATTCAATCCATCGTCAACCGCTTATCCTGCATACTGGGTCACGGGGGCTGGAGCCAATCCCAGCTGACATTGGGCAAAAGGCGAGGTACACCCTGAACAGGTCGCCAGTCCATCGCAGGCCCCAGCATAAATTACACTTATGAAATGAATCCAATATTTGTGCACTAAGAACTCTTAAGGGGTGAAATCAAAAATACAAACATATTGTGCAATATGAGTAGTTACAATCAGTTACACCTTGGCTAGATAAGGCAATGTAACTTATTATATAATTGCTTTAGTGATTATTCATCCTGTTTGGTTTGTGCATGTTAAGGCTGTTTGAAATATAGTGTTATATAGGATTGGCTTGAAAGCAGCGGGGATAAGGAGTTGGGCTCCAGTTTGTTTTTTCCTCATCCCAGTGATCAGCACATCTGGGTGATGTAACTTTAATGTGCGTTACTGTGTTGGATGTTTCCATTCACTGTCCTCGTCTCATACACAACTGTCTCTCTGTTGCTGTTGTAACATTCACTGACCAGGAACCTGCAGGTGGGTCTTCCAGCTCCGCTGTTTCATTGGCGCTCGCCATAGTGTGACGCCACTGTCCTTGGCCTCAACCGCCACTTGTCCATGTCTCTGGCTTTCTGAATTTCAGACACTTTCCCATTGTCAGGCGACAAGGTAGCGTTAGATTGTTAGTAGCACGTCAGAGACGTTTTGTTTTCTTTCCTAACTGAATGATCTGCGCAGAGCTGGATGCCGGAGCTCGTGCACCGCGAACACTCCACTGTCCAGAGCGTAAAGCTGAACGCTGAAGTAAACAGTAACATTACCTGTACTGCCGACTGGATGCAGAGTCGTACCAAACGGAGTAAATTATAAGTACGTTACGGCATTTATTTAATCCTACGAAAGGACAAGAACAAATTTAAGACCTTGGTAAACGAAATTTAATACTTTGGTAATGAAATTTACGGCTTTTAAGGCCTTATTTTTGAAATATGAAATTTAAGACTTTTTAAATACTTTTAAGACCCCGCGGGTACTTTGTGATGACAGAAATATTGTGAGAACTGTGAAGAAACCCCCCAAAACATCAGTAAGTGACATCACCAATGACCTCCACAGTGCAGGGTGAAGGTATCACAATCCACTGTTCGAAGAAGACTCAGAGAGCAGAAATATAGAGGCCACACCACAAGATGCAAACCACTCATCAGCAGGAAGAATCAGAAGGCCAGATTGAAATTTGCAAAGAAGTACAGAGATGAGCTGCAAAAGTTCTGGAACACAATCTTATTGATTGATGAGACCAAGATTAATCTCTAGCAAAGTGATGGAAAGGCCAAAGTGTGGAGAAAGAAAGGAACTGCTTATGATCCGAAGCATGGTGGAGGTAATGTCATGGCTTGGGCGTGCATGGCTGCTTCTGGAACAGGCTCATTATTTACTGATGATATAACTGATGATGGTAGCAGCAGAATGAATTCAGAAGTGGACAGAAACATTTTGTCGGGAGGAAGTTTCTCATGCAGCAGGTCAATGACCCAAAGCACACTGCCAACAAAACAAAGGACTTCATCAGGGGAAAAAGTGGAAAGTTTTAGACTGGCCAAGTCAATCACCTGACCTTAACCCAACAGAGCTACATTTCACCTCCTTAAGAGGAGACTGAAGGAAGAAACACCCCAAAACAAACAAGAACTGAAATAAGTTGTGGTAAAAGCCTGGAATAGCATCACAAATGAAGAACAGTTTGGTGATGTCGATGGGTCGCAGGCTTGAGGCAGTTATTGCAAGCAAGGGTTATGCCACCAAATATTAAATGTTATTTACTTTTTCCAGGGTGTAGTGGTTAGCACTGTTGCCTCCCAGCAAGAAGGTTGTGGGTTCAAACCCCAGTTGCTCTTGTGTGAACTTTGAATGTTCTCCCCATGTGTGGGTTCTCTCTGGGTGCTCCAGCTTCCTCCCACCATCCAAAGACATGCAGGCTAGGTTGTCTCTAAAATTGTCCCTAGGGGTGAGTAGTTATGTGTCCAGGGTGTTTTGCCTGATGTAAGCTGGGATTGGCTCCAGATCCTGTATGCCGGATAAGCGGTTGAAGATGGATAGTTGTTCCATTACTTTTGCTCACCTAAGAATGCTGTGGTCTAAAAATTGTTTAACACATCTAGATGTGAATACCAGGAAATAAAAGCTGAAATTCTGAACTCTTGTCTCATACTCATCTTTTGATCTTAAACCCAAATGTCCTCAGTGAACAACAAAAACAAAGGAATTTGCCTTACTGTTCCAATACTTTTGGAAGGGACTGTATATTTCAATTGCATTGCATGTTTTCTTATTGTGTATTGTTTCATTTGTTATTTAACATTTGTTGTTGCAAGTTGTTTTTCAGAATATTTTTAACAAAAGCTTTCAAAAAGAGACATTCAGATTCTGACCTGTCCCCAGCATCCCCAGTGTAAATGACGCCCATCTGTCAACATATTTAAATGTCCCGCCCCATCCAGGCTGTGATTGGTCGGTTCACACAAGTGACATTGACGAGCTACATTCAGCACACGGCTGCTTGAAAGGCCCCCGAGGTTCTCCCTCGTCTCTGCCGACAGAGTTTAGCAGGCAGGCGAGAACGGGAACAGGTGAGCGTTACGTGGCGCCCAGATAACCTGATATGCAGAGGGCAGAGGAGAGGACAGGTGTTGTGCCGCATTCTGCCTGCCTGCCGAGAATTGCAAAAATGTCGACAGGTAGCCTTCAAAATTTGATCTGCCGAATTATGCATCCACTTCTTTAGGTACTTTTCAGACACTTTGCTGTGCTCATTTATCAAACGGCGTTATCGCCACATATAGGCTAGGCTGAATGTCAAGGAATGGTAGGCTAGCTACTTCTACTAAGTGTATTAAAATATTAAAGACTCTAAACGTTCATAAAATATATACTTCGAATCATTTATCACCATTGATCAACCCCACAAAGAATATTATAGCGTTTAAAAGCAGTAGCCAGCTTTTGGAGATGCATGCAATTCTCGGCAGGCAGGCAGAACTCGGCATAACACCGGCAGCTTGGGAGAAGTCCCGGTACGCCATAGAGTAAAATGTCGAGGTGCCGGTATTGCGTACCGGGGCGTTCTGGCTCACTTCAAGCACTGCGCAGGTAGAATGTGTCCGACTTGACGTCGCTGTTGTCATATCCGCTCCTGCAGCTCACATAAAGTCGGCGAAAGTCCGCTGCAGTTATCTCAGATGCGCCTATTGTAATTGGTAGCCTAATATGCAAAACCCAATTGACTATAGCAGAAGACAGTTAGACTGGAAAATTTAACTCCCATATTCACTTTCATTTTAGCTGTTTTGTTCTCAATCTAGATGTTCTACTGTTTTCAATATAGTCGTTATCTTTTTTTGCAGGGAGTTGATGGTCAGTGAGTTTGTCAGACATTTTTTGATACAATGAGTTTTTGCTGCAGCAGACAAGGTTAGAGTCAAGTTAGGCCAAACTGAAAAAGCATTGTAAACATAAAACATTTATTAATACAGCTTTAGCATAAAATAATGTTGTTTGTAGAAATGTAAGAGAGGACTTTTCATTTCATTTAATACACATGTTTTATAACAACTCTTCTGTGAAGTGTGTACTGTAGTTGTTTTTATCTAGCCTACTATTTGATAGTGTTCATTATTGGTGTGATGTGTATGTCCTAGGCCACTAGAGGGCAGCAAGTACACCTATAATTTTATGCGGCTGTATGAAATACAGTCTGATTTATACACAGTCAGTGGATTACCTGCAGTAGATGGCGGTCAGTGTGTCCCCAGTATGGAGAAACTGCTTTTAACAGGGTCAGCAAGTCCATGCTAAATGAGCCTATCACAGCCAGGTAAATCTCTCTGTATTCATACCCTAGCTTTCAAATCTGGTGTCTGTGGCGACATTACCTGTCGCAGCAGAATGATGCGTTTTATGTCAACCAGCAATTATTGGTTTGGTGGTTTGCCAGAGCTGGGTGGGGGAGTTATGTAGGAAAAACCTAAGAAGCCTCCCAAGAAAATGTTTCTGATGCTTCAGATAAGAAACTCTCAGAAGATGAATTACAGTCAAAAAAGAAAGCGGTTAACGGTGATGACTAACACAAATAACTAGAGAGAAGAGAAGGGACTGAGGGAGGACCTGAATGTCGCATCTTGGACAGGTTGGTACTATTTAAATATTTGGAATAGACTAGTTATTACATTTACTGTACCTAAATAATGAATTTTTTTCTTGGAACTTTGGAAATTTCAATCCCGGGGTCAGGCTCACCTGTAGGCATACATCATAATCACGTGTTGGCAGTGTTTGTGTAATTACTCTCACTGCCAGAATGGGAAACACAAGTTTCACAGTGCAGGTTTAAAATCTGGAGATTCCAAAAGTCTGCTGAACCAGTGAAAAGATGTTGTGGAAAATTGTCAGTAGAGTTTAATTAATCTTTATAATTAATTGATAGTCTGTCTATATATATCTAATTATCCACAAACCAAAAGTATAATTAACAATGCTTGTTATGCTGTGTGATGATTCTGGTCTGTCCTGTACCAGAGGGGTTGCTGTGATAAGAGACATACCGGACAAACTTTCCAATTATAGAAAGCATTTCACTTTTCATTATGCTATGCTAAGTCAGTTAACTCTTGAATTAAACTTGGAGAACACCAACAATAAGATAACAAAAAAGAACAAACTTGTCAAGTAAGTTTTAGTTATTCAACCCAAAATCACAAATTATCCTTAAAGAGCTTTATAATATGTGCAGCACACCATGCACTTCTACCCTCAGTTAATAAACAACTACAGTGAGGGCTTGTGAAACTTTAAAACTAGCTCAACATAATTGCGTAGTTTCTCAAATCTGCCCCTCAGATGCCCAAAGCACCACACTACTGTGAAGTAGATCCTTATGGAGGCCAAAGTAATTAACATCTATAGACTAAAACAACAGCATGAAAGATGCAAGCAGGCATAACATTAATTATCCAACAGTTTACTGGCCAGGTGTTTATTTAGTGAGGCATTTTACCACGTTTGCCTGTAGTAAAGACAAATGAACACGCCGTGTTATTTTGGCATGCTATTTAAAACAAAACCTCAACACACATACAGAGATAAGTGATTGAAATAGGCACCAGAATGGGAAAACTGTTGGTTGGAGCATGAATTAATGAGAGAACTGTAAAGTGAGGAATAGAAATGTGTTCATGGAGTGTCTTTATCGTGAGATGTAGAGTAACTACAAAGGACTACTGTATATGCGATTATGTCTCCTTTGCATTAATGCCCCAAAAGGAATCATTTGACCATGCAGCTTTCAGTGTGCACAAACTGTGCCAATTACAATTGCAGTGATAATATTTGAAATTGGACATTTATCTTAACGTGAATCCCAGGCTCAGGATATATACAGTATGTTCAGCCACTGGGTGTGCTAACTGTTACCTCAAAAAGTGGATGCTTAAGAGGGACATGATAATATATACTAATAATATTTTGTTCTTTTTTAGTTTCCTGTAGATTTACCTTTTAATTTCAGATTCCTAATCTTGCCCATTCCCTGTCAGCTCTGCTGCTAACTGACACAGCCATCAAATACCACAGCCTCGTTAGAGCATCTGTGAAACAACTTCTAACACAGAGGCAGCTGAACATATGCCACTTTCAACATGATGGAAAGGAAACAGAATGGGAATTACTTCTCCGAACTGACGGTTTGGGAGAGATAAGTATGTCTAAAAGGTACACTGTGATGTAAAATATGGAATGTAATCCTTTTATACTATTAGCAATTGAATTTCAGTAGCCAAACACATGTCTGCTATAATCATAAACCCTCATTTGGAAATAGAGTCTTGTTATCACTTTCTTTGCTTCATTTGTTTGCAAACTGGAGGTACAAAAATGCTGTGGTGGAATGTGTTCTTTTAACAGTGACAGTACAAATTATGATATAGTTTATGCAAATTTTAGACCTTGATTTGATTATTTCCTTGTGAAAATGAGAACTTCCCAAAGCATACTTTTCCATCCGTAAAAATTTTGAATATACTCTTCTCTGAGGTGTGCAGGTTAAACATCCCAAACTCTTCTCTCTGAGACTGTTTGAGATCATTCCCAGTGAATACTGAGGACAATGCAAACTATGCTGTTGCTGTTGCTGTGACCCTGAAAGCTGACGTCAGTAATCAAAGTGAAATCAGCAAGAATATTTTCTGTCAACTAAGTGAACAAAATTCATTTAGCTTGAATGGTTTCAGAATGACCTTCCTGTGGAGGGCAACTGAAGTCCATCCATCCATCCATCCATCCATCGTCAACCGCTTATGCTGTGTACAGGGTCGCGGGGGGGCTGGAGCCAATCCCAGCTGACATCGGGCGAAAGGCGGGGTACACCCTGGACAGGTCGCCAGTCCATCGCAGGGGGCAACTGAAGTAAGTAAAGTAAACAAATTTGAATTAAAAACATACTAATCATGTTGAAGCAATTTGTAAATGCACAAAGACATGACAAATGAAATCTTCATGTCCGGGTTCATATGAAAATGAATACATTAACATTGACGTGGAACAACCCCTGCACCACAATTTGATTGCTAAGTACACATCAAATAGACAAACCGTACATATATGACTACTACCTGTATTTACTGACAGAGCCTGCACACTCTCACTCTCTTCACAGACAGTGCAGATATATTATTTACTTATCATGTTTCTGTACATGCACACCAAGACAGTGTCAAACTGATGTGACGTGCATTTCCAAGTGAGTAATGCTTCAATATTACCACTCCACTTCAGAGTCCTAGCCAGTGCTCAAGTTAAATTGCAGAAATTGGGTTGAAAATGGCTATCCCTCCTCTAGTGATCCGTGGAATGGGCTCTGGCCTGGTCCATCACATTTTACAGCTAATTTCATGTGGTGAAATGAGAGATGCAAATATGTTTGTGGTTTCATGCATGAACCAAGATTTACGACCAGGGCCCTCATAGGTCTCTTAACACATCAGCTCCCATCCATCATGTGACAAATCCCTCGTATTAGCGCCTCCCTTTAAGTCACTCAGCAGCTATTAGGTGCATGAGAGGAGCCTGAGCATCCTCTCCTGTATAGCCTACATTGCGTCATGCTTTTACACTTTCACACTGACTGCCACCTAAATCATTTTACACATGAGACTGCCTCGCCCCATTTATGCCTAAACAACCTGCTGAAGAATAGATGTTGAGGCTACTGTAAATTCACTTAGAGTACAGATTTTCACCATAGATATAGTGAAGTCATTCGAGATTAAGACAATATAATTATTGCACAAGGAATAGTTTGTCATTTTGTGAAGTATGCTTAGTTGCCGTCTTGCAGAGAGTTATAAGATTGATACCACTCTAATGTCTGTAGGTAAATATGAATCTACCAGCAGCCAGTAAGTTGGAAACAGATGAACTGGATTCATGTTGCTGTGGATTGTATTTCCTATGCTTTTGCCTTAGAGGTTATTTGTCTGTAAGTTATGTGTAAATCATTATCAAACACTTGCACTTTTAATGCATGTTACGTTAGAAACTGTTCTATTGTTCTGGTCAAACGTGCTCTGCTAGCTAGCAGTTACAGCAATAACAATAATAATCATTTCCTTTGTGACTTTTAGCTGTTTTGGTAGTTGAGCTGTGCTTTTCATACAGTAGGCTACAGTGCATGCTTTATGCTTTGGTAGGAAATGTGTATTTGCGTAGTTATGTATACATACCTTCTATATCAATATGTTAATGTTTAGGTACTGATTTATGTTCTTATGTCTGTAATGTTTCAGTTTTACAAAAAAACCAAAAAAAATAAAAGAGGAAACAACTTTAGTAAAATACAAGAAAAGCCAAGTCTTGTGTGCTTATTGAAAGACTTTTGAGTGTTAACTGGCTGTCTAGCTTTGCACCAGAGAATGCATTGCAAGGGCAGCACACAGGTAGTCGCAGAAAAAAGAAAATCCTCACACCCCATTTGCGAGCTGTTCCTTGTCATCATTCATCCACAGGGCTGTCTGCTAAGCACAGGAAACAGAAATGATTCGGACACGACTCATAATTATGGGTCTTAGAATTGTAATCTTTCGTACTTTTGTCACGTGACATCTACCTAGACTCAGTAGAGAAACATAATGATTCGTTCATGACTTATAAATATGGGTCTTTCCGGGTTTGTTAATTTCCCGCATGACAGCTAAATTTGGAGCATGTATTGGAGCAAAATAATTTTTAAGCACTTTAGGGACATAAAAATAAAAGGGGGGTGGGGGGGGGGGGGGGGGGGGGGGGGGGGGGGGGGTTGCATGCACGTAGCGGTTCCATGCAGGTCTATTAAAAGTACTGTTTAAAAACGATGTAATATTCTTCTGTGTGGTTCATCTATGGTGATAATTTATTTGAGCGTCATGCGAGGTTCAAGCACAACTCAGCACAACACTGGCACAGCTGGTGCTCTTTCTCTCTTCCTCTTCTACCACACACACACTACGCCACACGTTCGCAAAGGGGACAGAGTATGCAGGGCCCTCATGTGATAAGGGCTCACAGATATACTAGAATGAATAACTGTGGATGCTGGGAGGGGCCCACCAAGAATGCCTATGTATAGGCTACAGAATTTTGTGCTATGCCCTTGGGCACTGGGCCTTTATAGAATAATGATAGAGAATGATCAAGAAGTAAATTTGTGTGTTATACTTTGTCAACTGAAGCAAGCCATGTAGCCTTCAGTGTTGTTGGAGAACCGCTTTCCACAGGACAGCTATAAGCCACACTAAATAGTTAAAATAAACAAAATGACTCATGAAAAAAGACTTGTTCATTATAGAGAGTATGCGTTGACAACCCCTTCCCCTTTCAGAACACGCCCCCCCAGCTGGACTGAGTGGCAAAACAACACTTGACAACTTGACAACATTTGTGTGATGTTATACTGTGATGAAATAAATTAGATAACAATAATAAAATCGAATAAACTCAGTCTCCTTGCTCCTTGCAAAATGACACAGAATTTGCCATGTGAGTTGTACTCTTGTGTGGAACGGAAAAGTAACAAAACAAATATCCATAGTCACATCAAGCCTCACATACTGCTCCAGCTCTCAGCCTCCTACACAGACATCTAAATTGGTTCCTGGCTTCATGATGGGCTAAGGTTTTTTGCAAGAGTTAGTAATGCTGCTGTTGGTGGAGGAAATATTACTACTTACGGACCAGGTAGTAAATGCAAAGGTATGTTTTTCTGGCATGAGGAATTTGAGGGATAGTTATCTTACCTGCTGCCTATACATTCAACCCAGATTAATGAGAAACAGCTAGAGGTAGATTGTGAAGAAAATTGATACAGCAAGCTGATTCTCTCATTGATGACATTCATAGCCAAAGACAACACCACTTCTTGTCATGATTTCTAATGTTATTGCAAACAGGAACATTGAAATTGCAAAAAATATATATACAGAGTAGGGCTGACCCCAAATAGTTGAAGTTTCGATGCTTCGATGGGCGGAGCCCGATTCGACTGTCAATTTCACAGTCGAAAGCCTTTCAGTGTCAGTGCGCATGTGTAAGCGTAGCGTGTGTGTGTCCAGTGGCGGAACACTTGCTGAAGAGACAGAGCCCCAGCTTCACTGGTGTTTTGCCGAGTTGTCCGCACCTCGCGAAACTTTATCACCATTGATGAACGGACAGGCAAGAGAGAGAGAGAGAGCGCCTCGGTTTAGCAGGCAATTTACAGTGTAAGTTGAATGAAAATAGACTGCTGCTCTGCAGCTTCTCAAGATGAAAGTGGAGCTACCATGTGTAACACCCCCCCAAACCCCCACCCCCCTGGTCGCAATCGCCACGCACAAAAAAACACACAGGCAGGACTTGACGATTCTGATTCGACTATATAAATCCTTAGTCGGGGACAGCCCTAATACACACAGATGCGCACTCCTTGTAGTGTCATAAACAGTGAATAACCAGAGGGGCAATATGAAAATGACTACCAAGCAAAATGCAAATACTATATCATTATTAATGAACTTTTCTATTTCAATGGCAAGGCAATGGATCATAAACCAGGGCCCCCTTTGATACACGCCTGGGAGAAACAATCCGGACTGACATTAATGAATGAGAGCATCTGGCTCATAATGTATTGTGATTTTTGCTTTGAAGCAAATAGCCAAAGTCAATATACCATACTCAAGTAGCAGTGGAAGTTACAATTTGATAGCACTGTTATATTTACATCTTTATTACCAGTACCTAGTGAAATTCCTAGTGAAAATCAAAGTCATTGCACACACATTTCTCAGTGACATTTCCCTCTGATGTAAATGTCCAATTACTGTATGTGGCGGCACATTTTATGATGCGTAAGAAATATGATGATAGAAACAAAATCACTGAATTTGATTGAAAGAATGATGAAAAGTTTCTTCTTCTTCTTCTTCGTTCTTTTTGTTTGTTAATTTTCAAGGCATGCTGTGTTGCCAAGCAACCAGCCCACCTCTCACTATGAAAACAAAAGAATATAGCTCTTTTATATTACCAGCAGGATTAGACACTACACATGCACTGGGGCAGACAGTATACACAACTGCAATTATTTAATCATACTGCCTGCAATTAGTTGTATATTGACATTATTTATTCACAAAATCATTACTTTATCTTTGATACCTGCCGTTCCAGGCTCTATGGAGAATATGAGTATGGCAATAGAGCAATGCATTTAAAGAGGTACATTGTAAAAATGCTCATAAAAGTGTGTGTGTGTGTCTGGGTGTGTTTCTTGAGGACAATACATTAAGGAAGTTTATTATTTTATGAGTGTCCTTAACAAGATTATCAAAGTCACCCTGGGATTCTTTTCTTTTGCCTGCCTGTGGTGTGAAATATGTCCAGTATCTACACATACACATTAAAAAGAAACAATTGTTTCTCTAACAATGGCAAAAATCTACTGTCTTTCCTTGAAATTTGGCATTTTTAGTGTATGTGTATGTGTGTGAAAGAAAGGCCATTTCCGCTTCCAGGTGTGTTATCCTGAGTTTATTCCTGGCTGCTGCTGCTAGCTCTACATTCATGTCTCCTGTACCCGTTTTCCTCAACTTCTTCATCATTAACACGCTGCTTGAAAGACACCGGCAATTACACACTTGGTGAATTTAGTGTCTTTTGCCTTTACTCTCACAGCGCGCCCGATGATTTAAGAGCTTTGAAATAAACAGCAAGCATTAGCATAATGAATTGTTGTAAAACCAGCTGTTTTAGCTGTTTACGTATGAACAGCTGGCTGTGTTTTCATTCTGACACATAGGGCCATTATATTATAGAGGTCAGATGGATGTTGGACATGCTTCAGATCAGCAGGTGGCACTCTCATGTCAGTAAAATAGGCAAGTACATTTTGAAGTTTGATGATGAATTTAGGTGGAGGAATTGTGCTACACTGACGGAGCAGATGTGTTTGCCTTTTAGTTTATCTTAAGCCTTTCAGAGAGAACAACTTCAGTCATCTGGATTATAACAGCTGTGTTTCAAAGATAAGCCACGTCAGACCGACGCTGAGGGATTTTCTTTTTCATTTTATGGACAAATGACACATGAATATTTGTCTGATACTCAAGCACTTTGTTTAAGAGTTGATGTGTTTAATGCTATATATATAATGCTAATGACTTGGATAAGCTCCCAGGCCTTACAGTGTGAAATCATTTTAACATGATTGTTGCATATAGCAGCAGGAGCTGAGATATTGATCGACTGTATAATAACCGCAGCATCCTTTTATCTTTTTTCTTTCTGCTTGCCCTCTCATAAGAATAGATGAATCAATAAAATAATATTTAAATCAGGCTGTCTAATGTGTCATAGGGATCAATATTGTTGTCTTAATATAATGTGATGTTTAAGGAGGATGTCTAAATTTATGTGTGACGCATAAAAATTGCATTCAAATTCATTTTTGTTACATATCAATGGTATCCTATTATTAATGGATATACAACCATTATCATGATTTAAACCTGTATTCATAATGCAAATACACTTTTCGTTCTTTATGATGATGTGACAGACTATCAAATAATGGAGTCATTACATATCCCGGTTAATGAGATTGCCTTGTAATTAACTTGATATTTATAACAAAATTATAGCTTCAGTCTTGACTATGTTTCCATGAATATTAAGGACGACAGAGTTGGTTTCAGCACACCTGCACGCATCGTAAAATCACATCTCATAATGAAAATTACAAAATCTATTTCACAAATTGTCATCTATCTGTGTGGCACAGATGAAGTAGGGAAACTGTTGCAGCTTATCAGCTGTAATCATGTGTCTACCCAGGCTTATTGACTTGCCAGGTGAGCAGAGTTTGCAGTTTGCAGTGAAAATTATGCTACAATCCCCTACACGCTGCTGTACACTGGCAAACAACTGAGATCAGCAGGAATAATTGCCTCCAACTCAAACCCTTGATGAATTAGAGGCAGTAAAGTCCCAGAGGGCAGAGGTTATGCACTGGATGAAATTACCCGAGTATTTCCAATTTTACCTTGGACCTAAACTCCCTCTATTAAGAGTCAGGGACACACATACTCCTGCACGCTTTGCAGTTTCCTCTCGGTTGAATGCTCAAGAGGCTAGCGGAGCAATTTCCTTCATATTCAATCAAACGTGAGTGAGGTGTTAACAGTGTAGCAGAAAGAGAAAACACACTCTGACTGTCTTGCCCAGACACCTCTCAAGATTAATAAAGTCTGTGAGCGTGTAGTTCTTTTATGAACAAAATGCACTTCTTAAAATATGGTCAAACTCTGTCAACCTTGCATACTATCAGTATGACAAAGTGCAAAAATACATCTAGAAATAAATGCTTTCTAAAGCAATTCAAATTTTAATACGATGCAGCATGGAGAGATGCACATTTTTAAGGCAGCATAGTGAAAGCCTGTCTTCTTTAATTTACAAAGTGAAAGATTCACTATGCACACACTAATTTCTTACTGCAGACCCATTTCTAGTGAGATGAGATGGGAGCACGATGCAGAGCAGGAGAGGAAGCAGGGCTGGTAATAGCTTTATCCAAAAAACTGACTTTGAACTGCATCTCCGGTGAAAAGGCATCTTTTTTTCATTTCAATCAGCAAGCTTCAACGTGTAGTTTTTATTTTTGAATGAAATTGTCAGAGAGAAGATGACACTCACATTTATGAATGAAACTCGAGGTTTATGGGTGGATGGCCGCCATGGCTGTTTACACGTGGGCTAATTATCTTTTTGGCTGATGAAAAGTGCAGCTTGTGGTAATTAGTTGATTAGTGTGTATTTAGACCTCCTGTAGAGCAGCTTAAATACCAAGTCTAAACCACACATGAAAGTTTTTTTTAATCCCATGCTATTGTGTGAGCAGATGCCTTTTGGTGTAATATAAAACAGAAGTGTGATACTTAAATAAAATTCATGATAGGTCTTCACAGTGGGGTTGCTCATTTTAACTTAGAGATGGCAGGTAAACCTAGCCCGTTCTCATTCTTCACACCCTTCAGCGTCTGTATAAGACGCCATGGACTTTCAACTAACTCCAATGTAACCCGTCCACGTCAGGTGACGTAATAATCAAAATCATTTTCCTCCATCTAGCCTCAGAATGAGAAACCATCTCTACTTCTGTGCACCTACTGAGAGATGAGAATTACTCTTGTTTAACATTTAAATGCCTCATGTGAATTTAAAGAGCAAAATGGCAGTGTAACATTTTAAAACTGCATTCTAGTTTTTCATGCCCATCTCCTTTCAGTGATGGGTATTTTAACCTCTGAACTCCACAGAAAACCAAGAGCAGCTAATGGCGCACTGAATGGCACTATACTTAAGGGGTAGCCTACACCTGCATTTTGAAAAAGACACAGAGTCAAAATAAGTAACTGAACTGGAAGAAAATCTTTTTAGCGCCCAAACTTGCATAGAATAAATTATTGCCACGCCATATAAGAGGTGATTAAATTCTATTTGCTGTAGAAGTTATAGGGGCAGGTGACTTGTACTTAGCCCAAAACCAAGACGAAAAAAAACACAGTAACAGACTTTATCCACAGAAACACAATTGTGAAAGTTGAGTTAGAGAAGTAAGTCATCTGTTGTTCACAGTGGCATCAGCTGTTACCAGCTCATCCCTGGCACACACACACACACACACACACACACACACACACACACACACACAGATCAAGATCCAAACTACTGACACTCCATTTAAGACAACCTCCTGTTACTCTAATGAAAATGTCACTCTTGCTGGTGCCAGTAAACACACAGCCTCCATCACTCATGTCAGTGCTTCAGTCTTCTTCATGATTGGTTTCTTTTTCCATTTGAAACAATTCAATTAAATCTGGATTATATCTTAATATAAAAATAAAGATAAAAAAACAAGGCAAGTAACCAATCAGAAAAACAATCTTGTGAAAAAGAACACGTAACATGTCTGTGTAAAGTGTAGGAAGTAATGCGATGTTGACATAATGCAAAAAAAACTGTAGAGGTCAGGGTGGTAGATTCGCATGTAACAATTTCACCTCTGACATTCTCTCTGATTTGTGTCCTATCTCATGCCAAGACTCAGTCAGAGCTGGGGTTTTTTTATAGTTAAACATGACAACAATCTTGACTAGTTTTTGCTTTTAAATAGCAGAGAAGTGGGTTATTCCATATCAAGTTCTGGTTCCTACACAGCGTGATTGCTGCTTTTAACTCACACATGGCAGCTTAACCTTGTGGAGCACTGCTCACTATATATTTGACTAATGTGACACTTCAGTTTTTCCCCATTCATACTAAGTAGTTTTAGTTGCATAAACTTGAAAATAAGTTTACTTAACTGTACTGTTGCTGCATGAGAATATTGTAGGAGCAATTATATAACATGTTTATTATATCATTTATTTTGAAGTACTGTAGATTTCAGGTACTTGTGCTCCATTCACACTAGTAACTTTAATGTGGCTACTTTATATGTCTCACAATAGCAAACAATAATACAAAAACAGTCCCAGAAATCCCAGAGGAACTGAAGTCACCCAAGACTTGAATAAATGATTCGTGTGTTTTGGCTTTTCTCATATCTCTCATTAGTTCCTCATCCAATTCAAATTCCGTTATGTACACAGAGAGACGAGATACAGATGGATAAATCCAGCGGCTGGGTATATAGGGAAACAAGATTTAGCCATAATCACACAGTGAGAATCCCTGTAGATATGCCCAACACAGCACCACCACTATCTTGGTTAAATCTGACAGCACTATCATGTAGGCAAATTCCACAAACAGAGATAGGCCATCGTAAATCAAATGAAGGGGAATAAGCTGGTTGATCCCCATCTAATGAGTCCTATCCAACTCAGGAACCAAACTGTGATACCTGAGGAATTTACAGTGTTTCTTAAACACCCAGAAAAATACTAGCTTTGTATTTGTTGCTGCTTTCAAAGTATTTCTTACATTTGTAAATGCATCATGATGACACATATTTCTCCAGATGACACACAAAAAATAACTGTTGTAACTGTTCATATATAGCCTATTAGATCAATGATTCTTAACCTGGGGGTCGGGACCCCCCTGGGTGCACTGTTTTGAGTGTGTGAGGTGTACAAACACGCAGGAGACAGGGAAAGGCAGATCTGTGTGGGCACGAGACCCTCAGAAAGCGGACACACCGCTGGTAGTAGCCTACCAGTTGGTCCAGGGGCTCCGTCGTAATGATGGTCGGTTTAAGGCTTATTTTAGGATGATTCGGGGACAGAATGTTGCAGTCTCCTGACAATCCAAGCAACTGTAAGCTTCCGTGAGCACAACTGAGGGCCATCTCCATTCATTAGATTGGACAATGGGAAAAACGCTCTTACAAAAATGGCTCTCCCAGTTCTCTGTACTTAAGACAAAGTTACAGGTAAAATTAGTAAACAATTAACACTAGATTACTGTCATGCTTGCCAGCTGTGAAGTCAAACGTTTTTAATTTTTGGTGAACTTGACTAAAATGTTAAGCAGATGGGAAACAATATCTCAAGGGTTATCATTCAACATCAACCTTGCTATTATGGGTAGTGCTTCTATACGTTGTCTCTGTAAATCTTGTGATGGTTAACATTCATCCATTTTCATTTTTCAGCAGCAGACTAATACACATTTGGTGCTCTCATCAATTTACCGCAACCGGATGGTGTATGCAGGATTTACTCAAAATAAACTACAGTGCCCATGTTTATCCTAATAAAGGTCATGTCACGGCTCATTGAAGTGTTTATAAAATAGTTTTTGAACAACAACAGAAGTAGGCCTATATGGCACAAAGCAATAAACTACGGTATTTCAGACTAGGGTTTGGTCTTTTCATGGAATTTATTGGACTATTACTGCACATCTGTGGCAATTACTGTACCTCCACTGGTGAACAGTGTGTGTTATTTTTATCTGAATCCTTAAGACAGGTGCATATAGTACATGCTCCACTTAGTGCAACATATTGCTCAGTGTTACTGTTCATAAAAGACTATTATTTGGGTAGCTGCCATTAGTACAGCCCAAATTAAGCTCATGCTATCAGTGGCTGATAAGCAGATTAGCGGCTGGGTGGGGGAGACGTTGAGAGTGGGTACTTGCTTAAATAATTTTCCAGCGTCTCTCAGCAGTGTGAACCGCAGAGGCTGATAATGAAACGCAGCTACTAACCAAAAGGTTCTAAATCAATTTACAGATTCGGGCACATTTAGGAGAGGGCAGTGAAAAGGCAAATGGGACAATTACTGTGGCTGTCTGAGCAGATGAGAACGGGAGGTGAGTAAGCTCTACTTTCCTGACATTCAGCAAAAAGACATTTCTTCACTTAGCTGGCCTTTCACGCATAAACATCTTCATATTAACATATTCAGAAACTGGCAGTACACTTTATAATGTATTTGACGTGTCCTCAACTGCAATATGACAGCCATCTATGTTGTTTATGTAAGAGCTCTTACATACATAACACAGACGGCTCGAGACAAGCCAGGGCTTTTTGAGTGCGAGGGCAGGGTTTTGAGGGAAAGCATTACAAAATCTGAACGTGAAATCAATAAATCATGCTCTCAAATTGAAAGGCCATGCTCTTGAATAAAGATAGGAAAAAATCCCACAGATGGCCCCACGATTTTACCCACCACTGCAAACAATTTACCCGCACTTGGCAGGTGGCGGGTGCTAATTTCAGACCCTGCCTGTCAGCCTTTGCTTATTAGATTTTTCACATCTTTGAATAGTAGCTACATCAGGAAAACACAGTGTTTTTAAAATAGTTTTCAGCCATCAGTGGCAGCGCAGAGCATAAGGCAGCAGTGCAGCACCCCAGACAGTGAGTGAAAGAAACATTTTGTGGCACTGTGAATTTTACACGTTTTGAGTTTGATGCTACTGAGTTTAATTGGCTTAACCAGCTCATGAAGCCTTGTTTTTGTTATTTTACATATGCTTGACATTGACGAGAAATGGAGTGCTTTGCTTGGGTAGTTGTCAAGGACCGGAGTTTTTCTTGACCTGATGTTTGCTGTTGTTTATGTTTAAAATTTGCAGATCATGCATGTCGAGCTGACAGTCAAACAAATTAAAAAGCAGAGTCAATAAAACAATGCCTACATCCTCCAGTATTCATTCACTTTGACATGTAGGGTTACTGTAGTTCAGACATTTGTAGAATACATATGTTTGGCAGTTGGTTCCCACACAGTATTACACAATAAAGGGAGACGTATGGCTATTGTAATGGTATGTATTTTAATTGAGAGATTGTAATGACCAATGTGGAGCAATAACAGGCTCGCTGATTGGATATCACAGCCAAACACATAGGAAGAGCGTCTGGTCCTTTTTCAGCCATCTGGTTTCACCTTGAAGGGTATGGATGACAGACACACACACACACAAGCACAGAGAGATGAATCATCAAGTCCTCCAAAAAACACTTGCTTCATGTTTATTTATGATCTGTATGAAATCACACTTTATCACATGCACTTTAAAACATCAGCTGAATATAAAAAAATCATTCGTATCTATTGCAACCTCATGGTTGAATAATTTTCTGATGAACCACATGTAAACTTTCATCACTAATGGTATTCTGACAAACACTTAGAATGTAGAAACAAAGAAAGATCTAACTTGGCACACATCTAAACAGAAACTATACAGTACATGGAAATTTTTTGCCACCCTGAATGTAATCATGTAATTAAATTGATTTCCCTTGCAGATCTTTGGCTTAGTTTCTTAGAACCAAACAGAAATTAAACTAATTCTTCTCTCTACAGCCTTATTTTGTGGTTTCCAAATATTGCCCTTGAAATGTATTATTGCCTAAAACTTGTGGGATTGGACTTGGAAAGTCACCCTGTCCACAGTGCTTTTCACAAAATCGACAAAGTCAGACATTCATATGTTATGACACACAAATAAGTAGTACGATAAATAAAATTAACTGCCGTTTTTCATAAGTCTGACAGAGAGAAATTGTCTGGGTGAATTTGCATTTCCCGCTGTGCTATCTAAATCTCCAAGAAAAGCTTTTTCTCTTAGAGCTTAAAACAACATCACAGACAGGCTAGTGTCTGGCGAGCCTATTTTGTGAGCCGTAGTTTGTCTTTAGCTTTGTGAACACCCCGATTTCAGACAAAGATAAACAACAAACATTCACATGCTCTAAGATGGAGGGCTCTGTCCAGCATCGGCAAAGTTGAGGATATTGATCCTCCGTGAAAGCAACAGTTCAAAACTATAATCTATCGGCACATGCCTGAAGGCCATTCTATCACTTCAGTTTGGCCAGAGTGTTATTTATAGTGCTGCACCATGTTACCACTCACTGACAGAGTTTGCATATTTAAAAGCAACCTATTACTGTAACACAATACAAATGCTTTTTGTGACCGCTCAATGTTAACAACAAAAAGGTTTCTCTTGGGGATAGAATTTCCCTTATCTGCATTTGTGCAGATCTCTGTTTTATTGTCTGTATCAGTTGGCTCTTGCCTGCAGAGCATGACCAGGCGAAGGGTCATCTCGAGCACTTTGTTTGTCATCTTATCTGCCTAGGTTGTGTTGTTGACGGTGACCTTTCAATTAATTTGTGTGTGTGTATGTATGTGTGTGTATTTTCAGATGCAGCCTGTGGTGGAAACATTGATTTGTCTCACAATGGTCAATCCCATTGTTTTGTTTATCATTTTTTTATTTAATATTTTTCTATCACAAATTTCTATTACACAGTTAAGCTTTAAACTAATAGCCAATGATGACTCCCTGAAAGTTTTGTAATCTCTCCTAGCCCGTCTGATTTTGTACATTTCCTCAGAAGGTTATATATGACATTTTGACAGCTTGACATATGTGGCTAAATTACACCATGCAGAGGGAAACGTGCATGGTCCATTTAATGACTTTGAAAATAAAAGTCAGAAAAATTATTTGTGGCACAAAATGCATTTCCTGCTCCGAGCATGTATATACGGAAATGAATCACAGTGGATTTCAAGAGGAAATGTCTATCTGTTGTTGTTAATACAAGGTGATAAATGATTGTGGAGGTAGCTTTCTGCACATTTTAAATATTTGCTCATAATGACAAATTTCTGGAAGCCGCTGAGTCTTATTGAGAGATCAGTTTTGTTGATGGGTGAAACCTCTGTTATGGTCATTAATGTATCAAAGCAGTGCTTATTGTTGTGTTGTTACACCTTGGCAGTGCAAGCAACTTCATGTGCAACTGTGAATGTAGAAAAGGTAGAAAATCACACACTAAAGTGTATTTTTCTGTGGTTCACAGTTGAAGAGTGAATTGTTGTGACACAGTAAACCACATAACAGAGAAAAATTAAGAATTTCAGTCACACAAAATGCCAAAGTTTTGTTCCATGACTAGTCTTAGAGGAAAGGAAAGAATTGAAATCGCTTTAATTGTGAGGCTTCAGCCGGAGCCTGTTGAAGCCTAAAGAGGCGAGCAAGCTCTCCTCCTTTTGCTGTAATAACCAGCTGTTGTTGATTGAACCACAGTGCCTGGAGAAGTGCGCAGGCAGATGCTCTGGTGACACAGAGAATGATGAACACCGTCTGCCAGCATCTGTATCACCGCAAATGTATGCACTGACACACAGCTTCATACAAACACGCACACAGAGCTCTCAGCTGGGACAGCAATTGTCCACGAAATCAAGTGAATGCGGACAATTTTCTACAGAGTCTTGTCAAGAGCACCTCTAGTCTCCCACAGTGGAGTACAAGGACCAGGCTGTTGTGCATCACTGAAAGACACAGTAATGAGTGAGTGATCTGGAGAGGTTTGTTTGATTTTGACTGTAAGCTGCTTAACGTGAGTGGAACATCTGCATTTTGGAGTATTTAAATGTTTTTAAACCTGACTGTAAAACCAAACTTAAAATTAGAGTAATAATGTTGAATCATGGATCATCTCAAAGCAATCTTGAATCAATATTGACCAACAACAACATTCATCACTTTCTAAATTAGGATTTGCAATCACAGAGCTTGTATCTCATATTCCCCAGAATAATGATATTCTAATCTGATAAAGACAAATGAAACAGAGCAAACACTGTTACCCTTTCGCAAATATACTGTGTACACTATACACACTTAAATTAACTTTCCTGGAAAAGAAGAAGCTCAAATGAAGATTAACACTTACCAAGCAACACTTACCAAGCTTAGATCAAGTAATTCACACAGGTCAGGACCATGATCAGATGAAACCTGGGAGCCTCAGAGTCAGGGGGTTATGAGCTGGTCTGCATGGCAAATATCAAGTGCGTTTTCTTTTGAACAAGACCTTCGGTTACTGGGTAAGAATTTAGGTTTGCTTGATGAGGACCCTGTGGGAGAAATTCGTGCATATGAAGGAGTGTTTAAGTTATGCGATGACATGATTGTCCTTGGCATGCTTTATGCTGGGATATTTTAAGTGCCTGGAGGTAAAAGTTCTTGGAGACGCTTCACCTTCATAATAAGCATGGATGAGATCAGGTCTTGGTTGTCAGCAGAGTGAGAATTATACAATGAAACCCAGTACAGCACAGTCACTTGCTTCAGCGCTGAATCCTATCCTTGCTTGTTTATGTCTGCAGTCTGTAGATGCTGCCACAAAGTCAGACCCACACACAAAATTGCAGACATCACATAGCTATTTTTACGTAATAAAGACCATAACGGCCACAAAAACATATCCTATGCCACCAGCCATATATGAACAGATATAAACGTATGAAATCTGCATAGAATAGAAAAGACTTCAAGTAGCATCTGCATGTACAATCTCAACCACTTCTGCAACTGAACTGAACTCTCTCTTTCCATTTTTTAAATACTGTTAAAACTGCTGAGACAGTACTGAATGCTTCAACACTATCTCCTAACAGTATTTTACTTCGACATAAAGTGCAAAACCTTAAATTGTGACAAACCAAACATCAGATCAGGCACATCAGATAAGTTATAAGAGTACAACCTTACATGTTTTTTTGCTGAAGTCTATTTCATAAACCATGCACAAGTGAGGAACACTGTCCTCCACCAACGTTCATGAGGACCTTTTGGATGACATTCAAAATTTGCTTGGATAGTCTAGGTTGAGAGCAAAAAGAAAGCCCATCAGTATGGCAATGGCATTTGGAATGTCCTTCAGATCCAAGAGGATGACATCTTCCTCAAGGACCAGTGATACGTCAAAAAAGTCTTCTGTCTTTCATCATCACAATGCCGATTTTCATTTTCTTTGTAAATACGTCCTCGTCATCTGTGGCTTACAAGAGAGTTCAAAGAAAGCAGAAAAGATTTTGTTCTAGCAGTTTGTGTGGTGCTGTGAAGAGAAATATTTTTTGTCATTTTTTTAAATTGTATTTGTCGACTGATTCATTTTATACATATAAATTCATAAAATTAAGCATTTGAGAAATGGTGCTAGCTTTTGATTAAGACCCTTATTAGCCTACTTATTAACAGGATTTTCAGAATTATCTAAATAGGCCTACCCCATAATTTTATTAATTGGAGAATATATCACTGACTGACATGACATTGATCTTTAACATGTTTTTTGCATATCAGTCTTTTAAGCACTATTGTCGAAATGCCTACTGAATGTGCATAACATCAAATGCAAAAGCTGAGGGGAAGACTACATCACTGAAATGCGAACACCCTGAGAAGAGCACGGAAAACCAGTCGGCATCAAATGGAGTTAATGGAGGGACAGAAGAGAAGTCAAATCGGACATCAGAGGACATTTGAACAAAGACAAAGTTACCATTTGCATTTAATCGTCTAGGTTCTGGAGTGAAGTGACTTCCACTCGCTGATTAAAGCCCCTCCAGCCAGTTTTAACTGCCGTTTGTGGTTAAAGTTCTTTCTCAAACAGAGAATGGGGGTGTGGTTAACAGTCGGATGTATACATTACCATGACAACCAAAAACTGACTGGCTTGAGTGTTCACTAACGATATGCTGTGTTATCATCACTGCACGGTAAAGTTTAGTACACTTTACTGTCTGGCAGGAGTAGCTATTACCAATCATACAGTCGATGGTCCTGTCACGCACTGCACAAGATAACTCCCAATCCGTTTTATGGTGCGCTTACTTTACCGCGGGGGTGGGCGGGTGCCTCATTTGTCAAAAAATATTTGGCGAACTATGTGGATAATCAACATTGTAAGGAAATGACTCAGAAAAATATGACATATCATAGAAATGTCGAAATACACTGAAGGGGGGCTTTAAGCTCTAACCTGGGGTCATATGAATCAGTTGTATTCAGGCTGGACTGATCATTTTGACTAAGTAGAAGTAACTTAAGCAGACGAACATGCAGTCTTGTGTCATCTACAGAAAGTCCTTGTTCACTAGGTAGCCTATGTTTGAAATATTACTACAAGCCTTTTTTAAATGTATTGACTAATTAATAACTGAAATAAATACAACAACCAATGCGTACCTCTACAGTAGGCCTATTTTAAAAAAAAACAAGGGATTTTTGAGAAAATGTGGAAGGCGCAGCAGAACTGCCCTCTTCTTGTGTGTTAAACATATAGCCATAATGTTATCAGTGTTACCATTTAGCATGCTAATCAGCACATGCTTGCAGAATATTACAGCTCTGGCTTTAGATGATATTAAGATTTATAGAAATCATGTTTAAAGACATCAAAAACAGGCTCCTTATTATTTAAACTGATACATATTATTACAATATCCAGTGTGTAAAATTTAGTGGCATCTAAAAATGTAGTTTCAGATTGCAACAACCTTCACCCTCCACTTCCAAGTGCAAGCGCCGTGAACGCCCATCTAGAGCCAGTGTTTTTTTTGTGTTTGATTTTCAGGGTCAGAACACCAGTTGGGAAAAGCAGACTGGAATACTACCACAGAAGCTTAAGCAATGCGCTCCTGTTAGGGGCAGCAAAAAAAACAAAAACACACCAAATGCCTAATTTAATAAGTGGAATATTTTTACCACTGTGCCTTGCTGGTTTTAATCTCTCTCTAATGGGGAAGTGAAGGCATTACTACTGGGCATTACACTCTTTTCAAAGCCACCAGACTTATTTGACAAAAAACTATAAGAAAACTATTGTGTAACCTTGATTGTGAATGACAAGACAGTAGTTGGTGTAACTTCTGTGGTTGTCTCACAGGTATCTGTAGAAATTTTCCCAGGTGATGAAGTCAAACTGAAACTTAAAAACAAACACACAAACAACAAAAAACAAACAATAGAACTTAACATCTGCACGAAATACATCTGTGTCACATATCAGTATCTATGGGTAAAATTATGAGCCCCAGAGATTTACCTTAATGTAAAAGAAATGCCTTTGGTGAAATCAGGTATCGGCCTCACACAGTGTACGCTGACAATGGAGTGTAGTGGTTGAGCTCTTCGGGTTCAGCTACCATCAGTTGAGCGGGGTCTGTCTTGCAGACTTCGTAACTTCTCAGGTGCTCCAACTACCAAGCAGAGAAACGTTCAACAAGAAAGAATAGCTTGTTGCATGCAAGCAACACATGGGCAATTTTACAAAAATCAGGAAGTCCACTTGTGCTTCCAACTGACACAAACATTCCCTTTGTATAGTTTGTTTCATGCATGTATGCGGTTGTGGCCAGGGATACACTGCTCAGAGTTCTTCCCAATCACTCGCTTGATAGAGGAGGCCAAAATGTCCAGTCTGACACTCCTTTCACCACCACTGTTGGTTTAAACTGGGTCCAGGGCCTCCTAGTAGCATGCTAACATAAGCTGGTGCCTGAGAGACAGAGGCAGTAGAATGTTTTTAAAATTGACATCATGAACCACTTTCTTGAAAAAGCTATGTTAGCTTCGAGACCTATAGTCCAGAAATCAACCGGTGGCCCAAAGCAGTGGATCAAATGAGGTCAGTGTTCCAGAAAGTGGTGTTTAGACTTGAGTTTCAGGTCTGGAAACGCAGTCTGTAACAGTTTCCTGTGCTCACTTATTTTTGGGATCAAGGTAACACAAGCTTTCATTTGTAAAGGTATATGAAAAGTTCCACAATGTCACAAGCAGGGCTGGAAATTAACACCCAACAAGCGCCAAATGCAGGTAGATTTGTTTAGCGGCTGAATGTTGGAAGGCTTGTAAATGTTTTCGGCATGATTTCCCCATGTAATATCTATTTGATGGTAACAAAGCAGCCCGGCGTTTCTGTTTGTTGTGTGCCGCACTTAAATTGTTCCCCATTGTACCCAGGGATCTAAAATTGTGTAACACTCATTGGTTGTTGTTTATGTTTGTTTGTTTGTTCAATTTTGTTTTTTACTGTTTATTCCTGCTTCATTGCCGAAACACAAACTCTGGCATGAATACAGTCGTCGGAAAATGAAGATGGGGTTTTTGGATTAAAGAGCAGCAGCCCAAACAACTGGACCAGGCATCACGGCGGGTGTGGTGATCACTCAAAGGAGAGGACAGAGAGCCAGGAAAGGAGCCATGTTGGCCCAGCTTGAACTTAATTCTGCCTCTAAAGATCTGGTCTGAACAACATGGGACTCATGTTGACCAAGCAATGGAATTCAGAGGGTGTTGTTCCCACAGTGGCTAGTTTGCAATCTTCATGTTTAAAGTTAGTCAATACTGTATGTTGATGTAGATGTAGAAACTCAACATACATTCTAATTTGCTCAGTAAGATCATCAGTAAGTGAAATCCTATGCAGTTTAGCAGAAAGCAATTAGATTTCAATCCACTGATCACTGGACAATCTGATTAATAATATTTAACTTAAAAGGTCATGCAGGTCTGGAGAGTCAAACAACCTCAGAACCACAATGGTTTAAAAATTAAAAAGTCTTGTGATGCTTGTTATTCCAACCCATAAAGAAGTTCCAAGACATCTGACAGGCACAAAATACTGAAGTAGAATTCTTAGACTTAAATAGTACAATATAATAATATTGAAAGTTAAAAATACTGACTATGAGAATAAGCCGAATAAAGTAAGGGTTGGTTCCTATATTACAAATAATTGGTGCTAAGTGGAAGATAATAAAATATGTGAAATAACAAAATAAATTGAATCATAACTGCATTTTGCTAGTAGACCATTGCCAATTCATTAGGGTTAAAATATGTGTAATACATCGAAAATGTTATCATTGTTCTTGCTAATGATTTATAAATCCTGCCCTAATTATTACAAAGTAATTATAACTGAATTATTCATGAATGTTAAATTGTTGCACTGGACTTGTTTTACTAATGTATGATAAATTATTTGTTAGTACATTTGCTAAACATCTGTTAAACAGTTTTACAGGCTTTAAAGCTTTTAATCATAGTACTGAACCTTTCCCTTGCACTTTTTAGCTTTTGTAAGACAGAACTTTTTAAAACATTTCACCTTCATGGATGGATAGCTACATATGTGTCGTATTAGTCAAACATACTGAATGGCCTCTGTATTTGCCAGTTATGGTACTGGATGTGACCTAGATGGTCCACTGAAGGCTGAGCCTGCCGTTGTGCCCTTGGTTTGAACCCATTATCCTTTCATTCTGGCAGGTTCACTGTATCAGATGCTGCCGTTTAATTTTTAAGCCCTGCCAGAAAACATCCCAAATTTAAATTTCCCATTTGAAGTATTTATTTACTCACAGTAACCATCCTGGTGGCATTTTAAAACCGGCTGGAGGAGTCTTTTTCTCTTCTCTTCTGCATTTTATATTCAAATAATTTCTATTTAAATTATGTTAATTATTGGAAGCTACGTATGTAAAAACCCATAAAGCCGGCTCGAGTTCGCTCACTTTAGGCAATACTTAAGTGTTGTGATTTGCATCTATTTAATCCCACATCACATCACATTTATAGGAACTGAAAGTGTATATCATATCTCACAAGGCTTTGATGAAGGTGGAGGAAATCATTATCAGATCCAATATCAGAGACTGAGCACAATGGCAGGATAACACCATCAGTATCAGTTGGAGCAGAGATGTAATTGCTTTTACCTTGAGCATAGCATTAGATGAGAACCTCCAGAATGTACATTTTCAGCAATGAAGATAACAGATTTCATTTCTCCATCTATATATCTGGTGTAGTCCCTCTGGAAAAATCTCTGCCAAATCCAGGGCAGTTTCACCTAGACCAGCAGTCACAGCAGTATGTTAAGCCATAGGTACTTTATCGGGAGTACTGGGAATATGATGCAGCAGATTCTATTTTCAGCCTAGGCCCATGAGCACTGATTGCTGGGAGGGGTGAGGAAACACAGCTTGGTTACACGCTTGGTCAGTATCCACTGATTCTGTTTAACTAACCAGTTTGCCCGTTAATAACAACAGATGACAGTGTGGTCCCTTAACACAACATTAAGATTTAAATAATTTTACCTGACTGTAATGGAAAAACTGTAACAGACTTAGGAGGTTGTGTCAGCAAACTGAGACAGAGAGTAACTGCAGGAAAAGGAGCGAACTGGAAAGAGGAGAGGAGTGGTCAAGGGATGACAGAGCAGTCTAAGAATAGGAGACGACAGGACAAGGTGATAAAGGACAGGACAGTGGAAGGAGAGGCAGGAGAGGAGAGGAAGAGAGGAGAGGACACGAGAGCAGAGGACTGAAACGGGATTGGACAGGATACTAGAGAACAGCACTGAGTCATCATTATGGTAATACAGAGCGGTAGTGAGCGCAGAGTTGCCGAACAGCGCTGACTCACTCAAATGCATTTTCAGTGAAACATGGAATGTCATAACGCACCTCAGGGAGAGGATCATCAGTCCAAGGTTAGAAAACACACAGAGCACTTCATTTGTCTGTGGTTCAGCTTCAGGCTGACCCCCTTGTTAGACTCCAGAAAGAGATATTGCGATTTGCAAAGCCCTGTACCTCTTAGTTACTGTCACTGCCACTGTCAAGCTTTCCATTCTTGTATCCCACATGTGCGATTCGTTATGAAAATGATGGCAGATTTACCACTCCTAATTCACAGAGATTTTTTGCAGAACAATTGGTTCTAAATTTCAGAAAGAGCTAGACAAAAGCAGACTCCTCATTTCTAGCCGGTCACTATTAGCTCCATGGGATGGTTGAAAACCCAATTCCCTGCTGAATTTTTAATGTTTCCTGCTGACTGGTTTTAAAAAAAGAACCCTCTAAATAAGTCGGAAATACATGCTTATGGCTTATGATATTGTGCTCACAGACCAATGCTAAAGTTAACAGGTCCAAGACAAGGCTTCACACTCACCAGTTGATGATCCATGTAGATGGAAAGGCTTCTAGAAAAGGCTTTTAGGATGAGGAATAATCTATATGTTTAATATATTAATGCTCAGATAACAAGTTTGGCTGGAGTTAGGCTACTTGAGTATGAACCAACAGAGCAGGAGGAAATGCTTACATTACCCTACACCAGGGGTGGCCAAACTATGACCCATGGTGATTTTTTTTAAATAAACTAAAACATGGCTCGAACTTATGTCTAATAAATTGCACTATATACACGATGCACATCCTAGTTTAAACACAGATGTCGCTGCCATTTTGAACAACTACTTGGTCTACAATAATGTATTATTACATTTATATTAGTTGAATTAACATGGTGGACCCAAAAAGGTGGAAGATAGTGAACGCCACAAAATGTTCAGAATTTGGCTCGAGACTTCTTATATTTATCGCCATGTGAACCGCAATAAAAAAAGTCTGGCCTTAATTTCTATTATTAAAAAGTCCTAAACCTCAACTTTTATACTTTTATATAAATATACTATTTTACAGTAGAGAACATGTGTATGTACTGTCACAGCTCTTGGAATGTACAGTCCAAGGTCTGTGTATAAATTAAAAAGTCAACTACAGCCCATCTCTAATGTGATCATAGTGTTCCATTACTGTCCTTCTCTTTAGCACCCACAGTGGACATTTGTTTCTCAAAACTGTGGCAAAATGTACCTGAGGGTACGTAATTGTGGCACTGCAAAAAAGTAGTCAGAGGTATGTGTACATCCCATGAGACCAGGTTGGGATTTTATGAGAGCAGATATGTGATTTTAGAGTTATTTCATTATTCGTAACACATTATTCACAACATGATTGATTTGCAGTCTAATAATACTAATAATGCTTAAAATCAGGAAATCAGTTTATGTGAGTTCGTTGTGACTCAAAAGAACATAAAGATACACATCAGAAGCATTAAAGTGATGCAGGACGACAATCGTCAAAACTGTCAACAAGCCAGTCCGGCTGTATAACTATACTCCTCTTGGTTCATTTGTAAGTGAGTCAAAAGTCAGTGTTAACATGAACTGTACCTGAACTAAAATGCAACAGTGTACTGTATTTCCCCCTCCCCGGTCCGAACCAAATGAACTGCAGGTGTGAAAGTAGCTTGCAGCCTGTCTACTGTATTTCTGTTTCTGTGGCTATTTTTTGTGACAACAAAAGTACAAAAAAAGTGTCCACTGTATGTGAGGGCCTACTAGAGTTCCTCACCACTTCCACAATGAGCCAGTCAGCGTCTGTGACCCACCCTTAATTATGCATAACTTTAAGCTTTAATAAAATGTTAACAGGTAAGTTAGATAAAGATTTACCCCCACACAGTTGTCATGAAGGAGGAAATTAGTTATATAGACCAAACCTGTTTTTTAAAAAACTTATTTTCTAACTTATGAAAACGGTGGCAAAGAAAGCTGCAGCGGTTTGTGATTGCACACATAAACAATTCAAAGTAAAAGTATGTTAACTTTTATTCATTTTAAATAAAAAAATAAAAGACCCTAACTGGAGTTTTAAGGTTCTGTTTTTCAGTGACTTCAGTACAATTTCTAGATAAAAGCTGGTAAATAATCTTACAGTTAGCAAATGCTAAAATACTGATCAAAACATTCCAACTGGAGATGCATTTTTAAACCTTTATTTAAATGCATCATCTGTATGCAGTAGTTACAAGGATATATCTGCAAGCTCAGTTGAACCAGCACTGCTCTTCTAATGAGCTGCTAATGAGTGTGAAACAGAGTGTTGAGTGCCAGATGCAGTGCCCCTTTAACCTAATAAGTCATAATTGTGGTTCATAGGCCTACCGTAAATTACTGCATCAAATAAACAGATGATAAGTATCAATAAGATGCCTTAAGGACTTTTCTACACCACTTTGTCAGTTAGCATACCTGATTTCATGACTGGCTTCTCTTTGAAGCAAGCTAATTTGATATCAATATGCTGTTTTCTATGGTAAAAATATAAAATGGTAGACATAGAGTACATTTGATTAGGCTGGATGGAAATTCACATCACATTATAGCCCTCTATTTTAATTTCTGTTTCATCACTGTTGATGAGACCACATCCTATCGTGATACTGGTTGTGGTCAGAGATGAAACAGAGTTGAAACGTTCAACCATAGAAGGCAGTGGCTTTTCTGGCTAGTGTTAAATTGCTCTTTAAATGAGACCATATATGTGGATTATGCTGAATGTTTGACTGCCACCTATTTCATCCCTCCAGCACAGCAGGATAAAACAAACACAAGGGATTACTTGCAGGTCCAATTTGACCAAGGTCTGGTGACAGTCATTACAGCTGTCAGGTCTGGTGGCTGTCGACCTTTTCAGATAAAACTTCTATTAAACCCATCTGTGAGTCATTTCAGGACATTTAAAGGGATTTAACTCTGCGGGTGCTGTCATTTGCAAACTGAGCCCTCTTCAGTGAGAGTGTTAAGCTGTTGTGAGGGGAGCATCTGCAGGAACAGAGGGAATGGGGTCTCCTCACACCTATGTCTTGCAAGAATTTAATGTGGGTCGTGTCCTCACCTTATTGTTTCGGACCTGGGGGCTTATCTACAATCTGTGGTGATGTGGGGGTTACCATGGTGATGTCATCTTGATGTTAACACCAGTGGGAAGGCTGCCTCGTTAGGTTTCATTCAGCTGGTTTTGTCTTTACAGCAGTAAAGAGCACATTTGGCTTTAGACTTGCCTCCCATTATCATGGGCGAAAGGCCATGCGCCCAGTTAGCTGTTTCAGCAGATGCTGTTAACGCCACAAAAACATATTCATCTGTTTGTGAGCGGCTTTGGCCAAGCCACTGCAAACCTCTGATAAACCTTTAATGGCCTTTGGATTGGTGTGTCTGCAATCGCTGGGGAGGATCTACGCATGCACCCGCATTAAGAAGTATTTTATGATTGTTTACTTTGGCACATAACCCTCATTCAAAAGTCATCCTGCCCTTCCCTCTGATTTTGATTAACACTTCAAGGCTATTAATGACACAACATAATAACAGGGGGATAAGATTGACATTCAAGGTCAGAAGACAAACACAGATGCAAACAAGAACTACAGGCAAAACAGACGACACCTGACATTGGGCTCTATTTAAAGGCAGACACGCCATCTGTTTGATACTATACACACAAGGCTTAAATTGTGCCGGATCAAGCTGGAACAGGATCCGGGACCTCCCAGATCGGGACCTCCATCAAAATCTGCAAGCCCCACATATACCAGTAGCTGAGCTGTATAATGGCAAGCCTTTTAATGCTTTTTGGTGTCTAAATATTTTGGCACATGAATACTGTTAGCCCCACAACTAAGCAAGTGGGCGTTTGTGCTGTGAAATGAGTCTGGTTAAATTAGTGGGTGTGTGCAGGTGCAGCATTTACCACAGTACTGAAACGGAGCGGAGGAGAGCGATAGACAGACAGAACACCTCACACAGTTCAGTTTCTTAGCCTAGTTTGCTTTTTGTAGTTGTAAGTAGAACTTTTGGTCCTGATTCCGTTTTCCCCGTTGTAGCAGCGATCCACAGACAGAAGGGAAATGATGGGGAGGTTAAGGCATAGTCAACAAGAGAGAGCGAGAAACAGCTGTTTCTACGTGCCTCACCCTGCTGATTTTGTAAATTATTGTAAATGCTCTGATTAATGTAAATAAATAACGCTTTGTTTGTGATGTTACCGCCTTGCTCAAGGCTGGCAACAAAAAGGGAGGCCTCACACAGATAATAAGAACAAAAGTGGTTTATTTAACTCAAACTAACAAACAACTTAACTAAGTTGATGGCGTGGGTAGATATGAGGAACATCAGTCATGTCAGAAGTGTGTGGATGAGTGAGGATGAAGTGTAATGTTGGTGGGTGCAGCAAATCAAACAAAGGAACAAAATCTGAGGATGAAGCAGCAGGCCAGCAGAGAGAGTGATTTCTAGAAAGACAGCCCTTTTATGCCCTCTAGGAAGCCCAACCCAGATGGGCAGGTAGATGCATTGGACCCTCCCAGCTCTACCTACAAGCCACACCCAGAATCTGCAAAACAGAGAAGACATACAGGCAGGCAGACTGGGGAAGTCATCACAGTGATCACAGTTTAGTTTAGTTTTAACAACTTGCAACTTGGCATTGTCCAATGTACTCCAGGATTTTTGATGCATTACATAATTTTTTATCTCCCCCTGACCTGCCGCACCCTCTCTGTGTTGCAGGACCTCCTGATTTACATATTAAACACAGTATACATGATATGAATAACAAGATGAGATTACAAGACTGTATTAGAAAATAGAAAAGTATGAATATAAATATAAATGAGCATATAGAATAAGTAGTATGCTTGGGGGCAGCAAGGTGTTGAGTCTGAGGGAAGAAGCTTAGAACATTAAGGACCTTTTTCGATAAGGCAGCAGTGTGAAGAGTCCGTGGGAGGGATACAAAGGGACTGGTCTTTTATGATCCAGAGGCCCTGTTTGTGCAGCGTTTAGTGTAAAAGACATGGATGGAGAGAAGAGAGGTCAGGAGACTCTTGATGGTTCCTTCTTGGTAATGGTGTACACAAGAAACTCCTGACTTGCTCCACACAGGAGCTGTTTATGAGAAAGGGCTGGAGGCAGCATGGGCCTTTCTGAAGTCAATTGTTATGACAGACAGGTTGTTTCCCTACGTGCCAGCCACTGCACCTCTGTACTCCCTCTCATCATTGTTGCTGATGAAGGCCACCAGTGTTGTGTCGTCCATGAATAATAATAATATGATTGGAGTCATATTTAGCGGAGCAGTTGTGGGTCATAGTGTGAACATAGTGTGAACAGTGGGCAGAGCACACATCCCTGGGGGCGCCGGTTCTGAGTGTGGTAGCTGCTGAGATGATGTTTCTGATGCGTACTGTCTGAGGTCGCTCTGTGAGAAAGTCCAGGATCCAGTTATAAAGGGACGTGTTCATGCCCAGGGGCTGCAACTTCAGTATATTACACATTACACATTAAATGAAAATACTATTTATGGACATTATTTATGGTGTTCAGTACACTATAGTTATCTGCTCTTTTATAAAAGTCATACCAGTGCTTACGTGTCATTGTTATCTTGTTCTGAATTTGTCTGACAGATAATGATTCTATTGTTGACATGAGCAGCATTCCCTCCACATCTCAGCTTGACACATATTTCATTTCTCTCTGTGTTACAGCTGCATAGCCAGTCAAAAACTCAACTGAGGCATTTTCAATATCAGCTTTAACAGGATGAGTTTCTTTCTGCCACAAGTTGAAGGTATGTTTTCTAACACAACTTACACTTCATAGTAATGTTATTTTTAAATAATAAGAGATTGTTAGTGATGATTAAATAATGATCCTCCTCCACATTTATATGTGTGTCCATGATATCAAGCACTCCTTCACAGAAAATCCTACACACTATTTAAAGCTCATACTGCCCCAGACCACGACACTGGGATTGGGAAAGGTTGCCCATGTGTTCTCTAGAGGTTTAAATAAGCCAGTATCAACTGCTGAAAATTTGAGTACTTACTACTACTGCTACCTACTCCATCTATATATGGATTTACAGTAAGGTTACTACAGTGCATGTGAACACGTTCCACGATTACCTGCATAACATCATTCTCTGAAATAACTTGGATTCTTAAGTGCATGTAAACTCACCATTTAATGTACTCATTATTAATAGAATATTTTTTTGTGAAAAGTATGTGTGGGTTCAGTAACATTTATTGGATCATGATTATAACTGCAACATCGAAAATAAAGAAAAGAGAAAGCACCCTTCAACAAGAAAGGCAGGCATGACAAAGGGTGATCAATACAAGACAAACAGTGTTGGGGCAGGGCCCTCCGATCATGCTCTTTGTGACAAATGAGCCCGGCTTTGTGAAACAGACAGTGAAAACAAATACTCTACTTTCTGCCTCGGGCACCGCAATTTTGGAGGTAAGTGACATTCCTCGGAATGAGCGGAGACAAAACAAAAGAACAAAAGATGAATGTGTTGTTGCATGGAAGAGAGAGCACGGCATGCTCGCAGCTAAATGTAACTCCAGACAGGAGGCGGTAATGTAGAAGAGAAGTGTGTTTTTTTGACACAATATCTATACTTTAAAATTAGTCTACACTGGGCAGAAAAAAAACAATCTTCTCCTGGGTCATCTGTGTTTGTTTGCTGTTATGGCTTTTTCAACACTGAAAGATCCAAAACCAATCTATAATCTAATATCATTACATTTGAATATCTTTTAGACAAAGTAATATGCTTCTTTAGCTGAATATGTAGCTGCCTCCTTCTCTAAAATCCGAATTAAGAACCAGATGAAACAGCTCGTCAGTGGGATGACATTACTGCAAGTTGCCTAATTTCTTTACCCCACTCCAATCTCTTTGGGTGTTTTGTGGCAATTGCTCAGCAATCATTCACATGGATAGCAATATAATCTGTGCCGTCTGTCAGGCAGTATGATACTCAAGGGAGCACCACAGTCAGGTGATTGACTCAGAACAAACTGCATTACTTGGGAACTAAACAGCATGTTGACAAACAGCGCATGATTCCAGGTGGCGGAGACACCGATATAAACCTAATCTCATCATCAACCAGTCCCTTGGCTTATCCATGGTAAAATTAGTACAGCTACATTGAAAGTAATTTGTTGATAGGCTTATTTGTCACTTTTATGAGGTTGGATGCGGGACATTTGTGAACAGGTTTTGTTGCTTGCAAGCTCTCTTGTTGACACTTCTTTTTCTTTCTCTCTTGTGTCTCTTTGCAGATTTCAAGGATGTTTGCGGCAGGGAGTAGTTGTTGTTTAAATCCATATCTTTCTTTTTTTTTAAAGTTAAGGTCAGCCATGCTACAGATTGCCATTTTGAGCAATCTGTACCAGACAGATTGCCATTTTAAGCAATAAATTAATAAATCACTTACTAATTTGATTTATGCTGGATAAAAGCTATTTAACATGTTAAGGTCCTCTAATTGTCTGCCTCTTAAGCATCTGTGACTGATACCCAGAGGGCCAGCAAACACCTCCTATCTTCCAACAACACCCTCCCATAATGGACTTTTAATGGTAGTATAATAGGTTTTATGGAGTAATGAATTTACTGTAATTGTTGCCTTGGGTGGTAAGAAAACAGCAGCACAGTAAAGGATACCATTGCAGTGGTCCCTGATCACAGTCACATTCATATTCTGACTTTTGATGAGACACGCTGCTTATATCACAAACAGCCTTTATGTAGTGCATGTACTGTGTAGTAAATACATCTACATCTATATATGTATATATACAGCGAAATGCTGCTGTGAGCACATTTGGAAGAGAAAAGTGAAAATAAAAAGAAAATAAGTCAATTTTCTCCTTGAATGGCACAATAATAGACCCAGTGAGTGATAATAGTAGTAGCAAATGATTTGTTGATCTTTTTATAGTTTAGGCCATCATTTTGATCGAGCACACTCAAAGATGCTCTTAAAAAACTAATTGCTAAAAACTAATTTGTTTTCACATTCAATATGTAATGTAAACAGTCTCAGGTACTCACACACACACACATGCAGAGAGAGAGAGAAAGAGAGAGAGAGAGAGAGAGAGAGATGCACACTTGCAAAGCAATAAGCCGGAGATCAAGCTGTGATCATGTCTCGATTTGTGTTTTGAATCCAAGAGCTACAGCAGTTCACAACCAATACTGTTAATCAAACTAATTGTAGGTTGTCCCCCTTAGTTAGTTGTAATATGTTATATATAATATAACCTATGTAACTATATAGTCAGCAAAAGTGGAGAATTCCACTCAGGCTGCAATATCAGTCTCTTTGCAGTATTTGCAGAGAGCACCATGGTGCCACATATTAGTGTCTCCTACCAGGTTGGCTGGTCCTGATTAGAGTGCTGCTGGTTTCCACACTGACTGTTAATCCACGTGGTGAGACAGATGCTGTGAGAGCTGATTATGTATCCCTAGTGGCGACATAATACAGTCAGTTGAGCGTAAAGGGGTTCAAGTGGTCACCTGCTTTGGCTTTAGGAGCCGGATTTGGCCACAGATAATTTCAATTGAGATTAAACTCATTTTTTTGGATTAGCCCTCTATAATGCACAAAGTTGATATTTTCATTTAGTACTGCTGATGTATTTTAGTTGGTGTGTTATCACTTGAGATGAGAAAGCAACACCAGAGATAAGTTCATTAAAGTTAACTTTTTGAAGGGATTTGTGCCAATATGATCATCATAATCATATTCAAGGGGAACAAATGACAGAAAATGTTCTCATATTTTTCTGTGCATGTACTGTATGTGACTGCTCAAAACTTAAGAGTATACTTTATAACGTTTGGGGCTTTCTAATACAGTCCTGAAGTGTTTCCTTCACTAAGAACATATTGCAGTGATCAGAACATAATGCAGCATATTCAGTGAACAAGAGAGGAATTCCTGGGAGAGTTATGAGTATACTACGTGACGAGGCTGCACTGCTGTTTTATAAATTTATAAAAGAAATAACTTCCAGTGTAGGTAAGGAGGCTGGAGTGGGTGTGCTCCGAAACACAATTGAAAATTTAGCGTTTAATTCAGAGACCCGCCAACCGGCTGTGCACCCATCTGGTTAATAGGGAAAAGGATTTTATTTTCTAGTTGGCTGCTTCGTTTTCACAAAACATACATAGAAGCTATCGGGGGAAAGTATTCTGTTGCATGGGGACGTTACTACGGGGCCTTTTTGCACGTATACATACAGGGGCTACAGTACAGTTTATTAGGGTCAGCAGCAACACCAGCTGGAACTGGCCCTTTGGGTATTTACCAGTCAGTGATGTGCATACATATTTATTAAATGATAAAATAGTATATAATAATAAATAGTAAATGTTACACAATCTAGGAGCATCCCTTAAATTAAATAGATTCTAATATGATATTCTGATGGAAAATTCTTAACAGTATATAACAATATTCTCATACAGTTTTGCGCAAATGTCAGACAGCTATAGCTCATGGGAGGTGAAATATTTGGCTTAATAATAATTCACCTTATCAACAGTACTCATAAATGACCAATAGCAGGGACTAAATATTGTGAGTGGGGTGAACGAGGGGTGAGTTTTGCAATAGTAAATTATCTTTGAACTGAAATAGGCTAATAATAAATCAGAAAATTATTAACACATTTATAAATAGATATATATATAGTGTCTATTCAGACAGATTTCGTACAACAATGCACAATCTTATCATATGTATATGATAAGATTTATATAGATATATATTTTGAATGTTCAGACATGTTATATACGCATACATATTTATATCAGTGAGACATTCATGGAAATGTATATATTTGGATTTGCTGCTGGGATTGGCTCCAGCCCTCCAGCGACTCTGCACTGATTAGCAGGTATGATGGATGGATGGATGGATGTATTATTGATAGAGAACAAAATACCCTATTACGTATTTTTCTCATCACGCTGTAAGCTCATTTTTTTCATTGACACTTTTCATTTGCAGTTGGAGGTTCAGACAGATTGAGTGTAATTAATGTCATGTCAGCACCAACACTGAACCTCAAGCATTTCTCAGGGTGAGGTGTAACCTTAAAATAGATACTTTGTTGAATTACTTTTTACAATGAGGGTTGGCATGAAAAAGGAAATTCATTGCCCTGAAATTGTAGAGAGCCGCTTTTTATAAATTACTATCTTTAGTAAGACAGAGACTCCAGCCCCCAGAAGAAGGGATTTTCTGTAACATTTGAGTCACGTGGCATTTTGGAAAGTACTGGAGAGAACAAGTGATTTCAGCAAATACTTAGCACTTTGACAGCCTCTGTGAAGCCCACACAAAGTAATTATGTAAGTATGTATAAGTATGCAAGTATAATTTCACAAAGATCCTAGAAGTAAGGCCAAATTATTTTAATATGTAACATCTATTTCAATTGCAAAACAATATGTCATAACATTTGTACATTTGAAAGAGTTACTGAAAAACAGTCATAATATATCCCACCCCCACCCAAAGGTTAAAATATGTGCTGTCTTTTGTGCTGCCTTCAATGACTCCAGTGACAGCATCCCATACTAATCAATCTTTGATAACTAATTACGAACAAAGTCAGGATGCAAATGTGATTATACATGCTCCACTTTGCAGGCCTCTGATGTCAGGACAACAAACTTTCAGTGACATGGTTTGTGTACTTTAACACATGCATGCTCTAGTGTGACACTTTCAAAATATTAACTCTCTGGGAAAACATTAGAAGTCAGATTTGGTAATCATTTTTGTTTGTCAGGAGAAACCCCATATATACAGACCTGCTCTGCCTAGTTATGGTTGCTACGCTGTAATTGGGAAATTGCTGTTCGGGGAGAGGTTTAATAGTCAAAGTCATTGATCAAATCACTAATAATAAGAGCTCTTTGTTTGTCAGTTAGGACCACAGTATAGGTGATAAATCTTTGCTGTATGTGAAATTCCCCTTCCTCCCCATTGGGACCTGGCCTGTGCATCCCCAGTGGCTTACCCAAGGACACTTCAACATGTGGACAGGAGGAGGCGGGTATTGAACTGCCAACCCTGGGAACAGTAGACAACCTTTTCTACCACCGGAGCTACAGACACCCCTCACTTACGTGACTGTGGAGAGAGAAAACTATAAGCAGAACTTCCACGCAACAAAGTCACAGCACAACAACAGGAGATTTCCCTCTTGAACCAACATATTTGGTGGATTCCACCTCTAATGTTATTGATAAAGATTGGCACAACCAGCCAGCAGCTTTTTAAGAAATTGCTGCTTTGGAGTAAAGCTTGCTGATATTGATTAGATTGGATATTGACTGGCTCACCAATTTCCTGTGGCCTTCATATAAAAACTTGATTACTACACAGGCAATCATCATCTTTTCTGATTGGATCGGCTCTTTCCAACTACTCACTTTCTCTCTCTCTCTCTCTCTCTCTCTCTCACTCCCCCTTTCTCTGTTCTCTTTCAAGCCAATTGATTTCTTTGTCTCCACTTCTTCTGGACCCCTCTGTGTGCCTCAGACCAGAAAGCAATGTATTAAGTGCTTGTTTGGATCAATCTAATGTGCAGTGAAAGCACATTCACAAACTGCTGACTGGCCAGCAAAACTCATTAATTTACCCTACACTGTTTTCCAAAGATCATGGTGCTTCATTATGTACATGTAACATCCACAAACTGGACACCTGCAAAGCCTAAAGACGCAGTTTCAGTGCTGGGAGAAAACAGAGAGGGTAACTGAGTGATTAGAATAGAACTTCCACTTTCTAACCAGGCACAGAAATGGATCTGACTCACCTCAACAACTAAACATCACAATTCATATATCTATATCTATATATATAAATGGCTTTGCATGATGCATGCTGGGCGACACGGTGTCTGCGTGGGTTCTCTCCGGGTGCTCCGGCTTCCTCCCACCATCCAAAGACATGCAGGCTAGGTTGATTGGTTACCCTAAATTGTCCTTAGGTGTGAGTGTGAGCCTGAGTGGTTGTTTGTCTGTGTGGCCCTGCGATGGACTGGCGACCTGTCCAGGGTGTACCCCGCCTTGCGCCCGATGACAGCTGGGATAGGCTCTAGCCCCCCCGCGACCCTGTACGCAGGATAAGCGGTTGACAATGGATGGGTGGTGGTGGATAATTTTAAACCTTATTTAATATTACTATCATATCTCTGTCTGGACTTGGACCATGGGGTAGAGTTTTGTTTCTTAAAATGAGCAGAAAATAAAGTGCTAATTATAAATAACATAGCCTTTTACTACTAGTTTATTACCAGCAGACATCCACCCAGTAATCTGCCAAAAACATCCCTTCAGTACCAAGGACAGTTCACACCATGATCTACATTTATCAGTTAACCCCCCCTGTTGTGTTCCTGTTGAAATATAATTAATTTAATCTTATTGTCACAAGGTCCCATGACTTTGTCCACACCGGACATCTTAACACCCAAAATAATTTTATATTTAAATTTTGTGCACAAGTCTTCCCGATCAAAACTGTTATTGTTACTGCTGTTCTTTAATGTGTTCAGACATTAATTTTGTAATATGGTAAAGTTTTCATGTGCAGTTTTGGGCCTATGTCCTTTCTTTACTAATAAAATCATACCGTTCAGTTATGACCAGGAACTCTACATATGTTATTTTGTGCCACTTTTTAAACATGTGAAATTGTTTCAAAACAGGCATCCTTGTTAAACCTCTACACAAAGTAGTCTGTGATAGTCAAAATAATCCATTAATTATACTTTTCTTTACTCAGAAATAAGTTGTATGATCGAAAAATGTGTAGTTTCACAAGAACTTACACTGATAAAAAGACAACATTAGGTGATGATATGTGTATTATTATGGATTTATGATGACTTTTGGTCGGTCATTTTGGACAAAGAACACAGAATGAATTAACATGAAATTAACACAACAGGAGGGTTAACAAGAAGCAACAAAAATACCATCCTCAGTGTCAACAATTTGACTACAGTATGAAAGACAACAGCAATTTTGTCAGCAAAATTGTTTGTTGTGTACACTTTAGTTTAAAACAGTTTAGAGGACCTAACCGCCCATATGTTGCCTGTGAGCTCAAGGCAAGGTTTTGAAAAGGTGTTTAGAAAGCTCATTCAGGGCCACCACTGGCCCATGCCTAATGTGCTAATGAGACCTACATCCTCTGACTCCAGTCAAGTCGTTTTCATTTGGTTTTTCAACATGAAATTTTCGTTTTCTGGGTGGATCCCAGTCGATGTCCATCCATCAAGATTGATAACCTGTATCCGCGGATCAACTTTGGGGAGTGATGCAGGTTGTGGCTCTGCTGATGCGTTGCGAAAGAAAAACGATTGGACTGAAAGAGTCACTACAAAATTGGTTTAATTGCTGCTCTTCACAGACGATATCCCAGACTCCACTGATTGGCTATTCTGAAAACCTAATGGAATGATGCTTCATCAGTCTGTCCTCTGGGACGATGTGTTTACTGCTGATTTGTTTTTTAATGAACTGAAAGATTACATTGGCTGTACAAATGAAGTGTTTTGCATCACCTTTAAATACTGGTTGTACAGTATTTATCAAAAAAGGTGCAAGTATAAGTGAAAATAAAATGGTATTCCTTACTCTGAAAAATATTTAGTGTCAAGGTTCCTTTTTTTGCAAACATTTGCCATATAAAGCAACCACACAATAGGCAACAGCTATGTTACAGATGGCTTCAGGGCAGCTATACCATAATTCATATCCTTATGTGCTTCAGAGTTCCTGCCAGCTGTGTAAGCATCTGCCATAATTTGACATGATATATAACAATATCACTGGTGTTGTGGCAAAACATATTTGTATATATCCAAATTGCAATGACTTTCATCTTTTAATACCATAAAGAAGAGAGGGTCACACTTGGCAATTCATAATCCAATAAGTTTACTGTCTGGCATTACGCATAACGTTAACGGCCATCGGCCTTCATCAGTGTGTTCAAATGGCAGGGTACAGTCCATGAATGCCAGATAAGTCAACAGGTGAATACAATCGCCTCTCACTGTGACTTCAAATAACAATCATCAAAAACATTACAAAACAACTATGGTAATCATTGTGGACCATAGTGATACAGTGACACATCATTTGCTTCTTTGAAGAAGGTTTTTTGGTCTTTATATCAAGCTCAGTCTATTGAATACATTCCACGTCTCTGAAAATGTTTTAAACAATGCTTGAAGGACCTCTTGAACAGAAATAATTTAAACTTTTTTACAATGACTTTCAAAACCATTTTAGAGTCTGCATGTGAAGATGTGAACAGTTCATGTGCTGTGGCAGCAGGGACTTCAGTGCTCATCTATCAGCTCAAAGGATGTTGTATTGTACTTCATGTAGCTAAAGCTGAAATTTGAGGCTGCACTCGGTGCTTAATTAAAAGGTGTTCTGTGGCATAGTATTGCATTTAAATGCTCAATTAAATACTTTTGTAAGACATACATAGACATAAGACATAAGGATATGATTCATTTTTCTTAACCATGGTAACCAAAGCAGCACATACAGTATTACCCAAAATACCTTCCACTCATAGCTTGCCCTGAATAGAAAATATATCAGCATGTGAAAGACAAGAGGTAAGATTTATTATTATTCTGTACTCCCCAAAATCTAATGAAGAGCCGGGCAGAGTGGCGTTGAGTAACTGAGTTACTGCTATAGGCACGAGGCTAATTAACCAGACATGCTATCTTCCTTACACTTCTTCATTTGTGAGTTTGGTTTGAGGATGTCTAAGATTTAGTTTAGCATGCCATGCCCAGTTACATTTGCTAAGCTATGACCGGACAATCGCTGTTGGGCGGCAACGAACGGTCAATTGCATTTGTTGTTTTAGTCTTCAAAGTGTTTCTCCACAAATCCAAGCTGCTACGTTAATTCTACTAATGGGGAGGTGGGTCAGTGTGAGTCAAGCAGCGTAAGAGGCATCAGACTCATATGAATCAAGATTGTTTAACCTGGGAAGGGATGTCAGAATGACACTTTAAGTAAATGATAAGTGGCCTTGAAGTCCCTCTCCTCAGCTCAGTGTTGGTTGCTCCAGTGTGACATAGATGACCCCCTTCTTAACTCCCCTTTCAAACCATGTCTCTTTTCTGTTCTCTCTCTTTTGTCTTTTAGATGGAGGTAGACTGGTATTCATTTTCTGTGCATTCTTTGTTGATGTGCATTATTCTCTTGAATATAACCTAGATGAGTAGTTGCTGTTCACAAGTATGGACTCAAGGCTGTCCTTTCTACATTCTCCATGTAGAAGTTGGTGCAGCTGTGTTTCTGACTGTGGAAAAATGTATAATATTTTTGAAAAAGGCAATGAGGACAGATACCAGCGACCAGTTTAGTCTTTTTGTCTTCTAATCTTTATACTGATGAGGGTGCACAAGTGTCTTACTACATTCCAAGTTTAGTGGCTTATTGGACTCAACATTTTTTAAGTAAATATTTAAGCAGTGGAAATTACAGGATAATCTTTCCTCTTTGTGCAACTTAGCCATTATTCTGAACAAACATCACATCATCACAACTAGAAATATGGGTAATCATTTCATGCGTAGATTGAAACCAGGCTGAGGAAAAGTGCTGAAACTGATTTTCAAGCTGCAGTATCTTGCAATATTCAGTCTGTGTTATTCTCCACCTTCTTCATCAGCACAGCGGGAGAGATTTTATTCCCTTTACAGTATGGTGCGAGATTCTGCTGATACAACAAAGATCGCTCTACTTTGAACCTGATACTGGTTCTAAAGTTTCTCCCTTTCAAGATGGATGAAACCTACTGTATGTCACTGTCCAGTGGTATAGATGGAAACAATAACGTCAATAGTTGTAAATCTTACAATTCAATACAATTCAATACAGCAGCCCTGCGATAAGCACTATTTGTAAAACTTATAACGATAGGCTTTTGCTGAGACTGCTGAGAGAGGTATTCAAATAGAATACCTTTTGAGGTTGTAGTTTCTAGTATCGTGGGATTGTGTTATGTGGCTGTTTCTGTTATATTACTCTGGGTATTTATGCCATGGCTGTTGCATTGTTTTGTATTTTATTTTACCTATATCCACCCTCATACACATACACATTACATAATCTTTCCATACTGTACCTTTTGGAAGTGTGAAAATTGTGTTGTTATCCAGCCCTAAATTTTTCTCTTGGTCACTGGCCTGCATGTCAACCATAACAGAGGCACTTGCATTAGACCCTCAGTTTTTGGTTTGATAAAAATGAGTGCATGATTTTATTTGTCATGGTGGCTTTTATGTCCTTGAGGCAGTTATAAGGCTGGCTCTCAGTGATGATTGTACGAGAGGCAAATGCAGATGATGTGTCTAGACAGAAAGCAAAAGCAAAAACAGTGGCTAATGTTGTATAGAAATGTTCTTTCACAGAATCAACTAGCAGAGAGAGGGTCAAACAGTTATTCGAAATCACTTTTTGCCTTCTAGTAGTGGGTGGAAACGTCTGTACAGTCTAATCCAGTGCACTACAATAACCTTACAGCCTCTGTAAAGTTTAGCATGTTCAGCTGAGACTGTCAGAGAGACGTCTGGTCCAAATTTGTTGTAATATCTGTTGCCTTAGTTGCGTTGCTGCTGTAGTGGATGGCATTAGGTGCTCATACACTAACTAGTATAGCAATATGCGGTTCACCTCACTCCTCTGATGCTCAAGACAGCACCACGCACAAAACCCTATTTCAGCTCAGTCTAACAGAAACTATGGCTTTTAGCAGCAATAAAAGACAGAACATGATCAATCTGTGAGATCCTGTGCAGAGAGACTCATACTGATCAATATAACAGTGCATGCAATTTACAGCCAGTCACATCTTGTCCAAACATGAAATGACTTTCAGAGGTCAGTGAAGTGATCTGGCTAATTATATTCATGCTGGTACAGACTGACCATCACTCCCTGATGAAGGGAAAATAGTCTGCACCCTCCGTCTTTTTCCGACGGATGCCAATCAAAAAAAATTACAGGCGAGGTAAGCCTGCAAGTGTGGAAATTGAATAGAAGTGTGTTTTGATTGAATATGCCCATCCCAATTACGTTGTACCTCTCAGGCATCCGAGTTCTCATTATTTCACCTTCCCATCAGAGTGTGTTTCTTCATCAAGGGAAGCAAGTCGAGTGTCACAGTGAACCCTTGAATTTCATTAGGGGCTTATTTTTTTGCTCATCCAATTTTCAAGCCTGCCGTGTAGTTTCTAAAATGGAAATTTAGTAGTCAGGAAGAGGGAGGTTTAGTTTACCAGCCTCATTGATCCTTTTCAGTCTGTTCCCAGTTGCGAATCCAGTCATACAAAATCGTTGTGTTGCTAGGTTTCCTATATAATATGGGAGGGAAGTATTGAACAGTGAATTCCGAGGGACTGTATGGCCGTTGAAATGTGCATCTTAAGTTCTGTTGTCTTTGAAAATACAGTGGGTACGGAAAGTATTCAGACCCCTTTAAATTTTTCATTCTTTGTTTCATTGCAGCCATTTTCCAAAAATCAAAAAAGTTCATTTTATTTCTCAGTAATGTACACTCAGCACCCCATCTTGACAGAAAAAAACAGAAATGTAGAAATTTTTGCAAATTTATTAAAAAAGAAAAACTGAAATATCACATGGTCATAAGTATTCAGACCCTTTGCTCAGTATTTAGTAGAAGCACCCTTTTGATCTAATACAGCCATGAGTCGTTTTGGGAAAGATGCAACAAGTTTTTCACATCTGGATTTGGGTATCCTCTGCCATTCCTCCTTGCAGATCCTCTCCAGTTCTGTCAGGTTGGATGGTAAACGTTGGTGGACAGCCATTTTCAGGTCTCTCCAG
>NC_060166.1:13697185-13744472 GCF_021292245.1 Micropterus dolomieu
AGAAATTTTTTTGTAACCTTGGCCAGATCTGTGCCTTGCCACAATTCTGTCTCTGAGCTCTTCAGGCAGTTCCTTTGACCTCATGATTCTCATTTGCTCTGACATGCACTGTGAGCTGTAAGGTCTTATATAGACAGGTGTGTGGTTTTCCTAATCAAGTCCAATCAGTATAATCAAACACAGCTGGACTCAAATGAAGGTGTAGAACCATCTCAAGGATGATCAGAAGAAATAGACAGCACCTGAGTTAAATATGAGTGTCACGGCAAAGGGTCTGAATACTTATGACCATGTGATATTTCAGTTTTTCTTTTTTAATAAATTTGCAAAAATTTCTACATTTCTGTTTTTTTCTGTCAAGATGGGGTGCTGAGTGTACATTACTGAGAAATAAAATGAACTTTTTTGATTTTTGGAAAATGGCTGCAATGAAACAAAGAGTGAAAAATTTAAAGGGGTCTGAATACTTTCCGTACCCACTGTATATTGCACATTGTGTCAATGTGTCTAACCAGTTCCTTGCTATTCTATCATAAAGCGAAGAAGCAGTGAACTCCTGCACACTGTCACATTGCCACGCTGACAAAGACTTAAATGTAGCCCTCACAATCCTGGATGGTCCCATAGAAAAGCTCAGGTAAGCGGTTGTGCGGTGCATTTGCCAAGCCAACCGGTTAGTCCTCTTCCTCGAAGTCTTTTCGCCTGTATAACTGTCACTACAAACTCTTGCAATAAAGTCAAACTCTCACCTTTGTGTTGCTTGATTAAGTTTTTTGGAGTGTGGAATGGACTCCTTGTGGTCATTTGGGAAAAAAATAAAATACTCGCAACCAAAAAATGGACAAAAATGAAAACTTGCTTGGACAAACAACACAAAGGTGAGCTTTATCTGAAGTTTTTTAAAGCAGTATATTTTGGTTTTACGAAAGACAAGACTTCAAGGACAAGACTAACTGCCTGTTTCAGCAAATATACATCTGACTAACTGCCCTATCTGTATGTAAGGGCAGCACACAGCCGCTTCCCTGCATGGAGTCAACCTGAACGGGGATAACTGAAGTGTCTCTTTAATACATTTTGTGTTCACAGTGTCTGCATGTACAATTTTTATTATACTTCAATATCCCAGGTGTGCATTAAATTATGGAAAATTATAAAATAATTCTAATATGAAAGATTTCATCAAGAATTATTTTAAAGTTAACTGAAAAAGGAACAGGTACACTGAGTGACAAGACTGTTGTGTTAAAATGTATAAGTCCTAAAAAACTACATGCCAAATGTGATTCGTTTCTTATCAGCAATTTTTCTATATTTTAAAGAAGCTGGGATCTACAGCAAAACTCCTGTGAGTCGATCATTCAGATATCTAAGGCTTAGGTTTCCTCATATTAAAACAGGACCTGTTACGCATCAGACTGTGAGTCCCTCCAGCACATTATGGAGAGAGCAAAAAGGTATTATTCAGACCTCTCTGCTCTCCATTCAGGACATTGTTCACAAATGCTGCTTCCGTGAAGTCTCATTGCATTATCAAGGACCTCTCTCACTCTTCCCACTGCCTCTTTGTTCTAAGGTCATCTGGTCAGAGGATTCACAGCCAGGATGAGCAACAATTTCTTTTGCCAGGCTGTCAAAGTCCTAAAACTGCAGTGAGCAATGCTATCTGTCACAAGTCCCATATGAATTTGAAAACTAAGGATAATGGATAAAAACTCTTGTTTATAAATAGTTCATCTCATTATTATGATTATAACACACCTCTTATGTAAATAAGAAATGTGTCTGAGTGGGGCATTTGTCATGTGCTTGGTTTTGGTTTTGGTCTATTTCGTCCCTGTCTCAGCGTCATGGTCTGTGTCCTGTTTTAGTTTGAATGTGTCCGCGTCTGTTGTTTACCTCCAGCTTGTTCCCTGTTCCGTCTTGATTACACCTCATGTGCCTCACCTGTTTATTCCCTCCCTGCTTGTTAGCCCTGTATATATTGCCTTCTGCTCTCTGTTATTGCTGGATCATTGTTACTTGTTGTAACTAACTGATTGAAGTGGCAGCCATAATAAGAGCTGGTCGAATTCTCTAAAAGCTAAGGAAATGTGCTTCAATTCTTCCTTTCTAATCTCCTTTAGCATAGAGTACACTGGACCATCGTTTACGAAAGGAAAGAAGAGAATGCTATCCCACAATTCCTTGCGGTGGCAACATTTAAAGCGACTCACATTCTCAAACTTTTTAGCAGGTTTGATAGTCCAGCTCCCACAACCAGCAACGGCCCACTTCACACCCCCACCATGTCCATCACCTCCCCCAGTGCCACCGCTATGTCCATCACCACCTCAGACTACATACAGTTCAACCCCCCTCACCACCACCATCACCAAGTATCAGTTGAGCAGAGAGCTGAGGAGGCTTTGTCCAAGGAAGGCAGCGGGCCTGGACAGAGTGTGTCCAAGGATGCTTAAAGCCTGTTCTGCTGAACTCAGGGAGCCACTCCATGTCCATGTCTTCAACCTGAGCCTGCAGCTGGGGAGGGTCCCAGTGCTCTGGAAGACTTCATGTCTCATCCCGGTTCCCAAGAAAAAATACCCCAGGTAGCCGGTTGACTTCAGACCAGTAGCACTGACATCACACATTATGAAGACCTTCGAATGCACAAAATCCATTGCAGTTTGGATACCAGGAGAAGGTGGGTGTGGAGGATGCTATCCTCTATTTGCTCCACAGGGCCTACTCTCATCTGGACAAGGAGAGCGGTGCTGTGAGAATGGTGTTCTTTGATTTCTCCAGTGCCTTCAACACCATCTGACTGCTCCTGCTGAGAGACAAGCTGACAGAGATGAGGGTGGACCCACTCCTGGTGACATGGATTATGGACTACCTCACGGAGAGACCACAGTAAGTCAGACTGAAGGGCTGTATGTCAGAAACATACAAATTTCTGGGGCTGCAGCTGGATGACAAGCTGAACTGGACAGCAAATACGGACACTCAGGAAAGGGCAGAGCTATCTGTACTTCGTGAGAAGGCTGGGGTCCTTCAACATCTGCAAAAAACTGCTGCAGATGTTTTACCAGTTGTTTATGCTGTAGTTTGCTGGGGAAGAAGTAGCAAGAAGAGAGACGCCAGTTGAATGGACAGACTGGTGAGGAGAGCTGGCTCAGTGGTGGGCTCAGAGCTGGACTCTCTGGCGACAGTGGCAAAAAGAAGAACCTTGGACAAACTGCTGTCAATGTGTTCAATGGCAGACTGCTGTCCCACTCCAGCTCCACCAACAGACTTAAAAACTAATGAAAAATCCAAAACTATAATAACCTTGCTACAAGGACATTGGTGACTTCACTTTTATGACCTCCAACCAATTGGAAGAGGATGCATAAAGAATGAATGAAGCAGAAAAGCAAGTTGCAAGAGAACATACTTTTATTTAGGCACAGTACTTTGTATTGCTGCAATGATGAAAAGAAAAACAGCCTTTGCCATTAAACAGGACAACAGTCAGTCCAGCCCCATGGAGAAGTAATAGAGAATGGGTCTATGGCGCTGGTGAGTAACATGATATCATAACTGACAGGATGATAACAACTATGAAAATATTATCCTGTATGAAAATAATTATTATTAATTTTTATATGATTAAACTTTAATTGCAAACGGAGCTACAAATTCAAATGCTGTTGTGATTTGCTTCACTTTTGCTAAAGGAAAAGGCCTTTAAGGGAACCAGCTGTCGAATGCGCTGGCTTCACGTGCAAAGCTGATGACAATGATTCTCTAATTGTATTTCACATTAAAGTACCCGAATGCGTGAAATGACAACAACAGTGATTCAATTATACATAACGGGTTGATGCGAAAAAGGGGTTTTCCAGTACGGCTGATAGAACTAATGGAACGGAACCAGCAAATGGACTACATCTTCTACTTAGTGGCCAAATTGGTCCTGTAGAGTTTCACATTTATACATGTTGTGCGATTACAGCTGACATGCTGCGTGGGGGAGTGTATGAATAAAACACAAGCACACACACACGCACTAGAACTATCAGACAGTCAGTGGAAAGCTGGCTTGTCCTTTCTCTTTCCAATGACACCATTCTAACAGGCTTGTTTTCAACATGCATGTAACCTTGAAGCTTGGCTTTGAATGATGTCTCCTGCCAACATGAGCATCAGATCAAAACACTCTTCCATGGGTTGTTCTAGAGGGCATGGAAAAATAATGTATTTTGTCATTAGGACTTTTTGCATTGTGACCTCCTCTTGAGGGGGACCTGAGATGCCAACCTGGGTGGCACCCATCCCAACTGGAAACATGGGTTCAGGTGTGGAAAAACTCTGTATATCCTGATGGAAATAACCAGAAGCACTCCAAGTTAAAAGAACCTGAATCCAGTATTCCAAGGACCAACATCCATATCAGACCAATCTGCGCATCACAATTTATGTGTAAATCAACCATGACCATGTTCGTTCTCTAACCCCAACCATACTGTAGTTGCCTTAAGCAGATATTGCAGAAAGCGACATTTGTAACAACAACATAAAAACAACTCTGCTAATAAGGTTTAACGTCCATGAACCGGAGCATCTGCAGATTAATTCCATAACCAATATGTTATGATCCACTGAAGTTAGGCATGATGCAAGATGAATAAATCCCTGTTTGTGTTATCTTTGCCATCTTGACTGTAAGATTCAGCTCTTTATTTTGAGTGGTGTGTTACAACAGAATGTTCTAAATAAATAACAATTAGTTAAATTAAAAAGTTTGAACTTATCATCCTGTTTATTGTTTATTGTATTGATTGGTTACAAAATTGTTACATTATTCTATGCATCTTAAAGAAAACTGAAACTATACTAAACTATCCAAAAATATTTAATTAAAACATTGCACATATGTATATAAGAAAAATTATAGTCAAAAAGTGGATTGTTAGCACCAGAATCAGACGTGGAGCTAATTAGCAGAGTTTCAAGAGTGGGACCACACATAAACCACATCATTGCCAGTATTTCCATAACTACTCTCTATTCTGCATCCCTCCCCCCACCCCTTTCTCTGTCCTGCCTCCTGATCTTCTTCCTCTTCATAGGGTTATAAGGTGGTCCGTCATGCCAGGGTACTATGGCTGATTTCCCTATCCAAGCTTCCCCACAACACTTTTGAATGTCTATTCAGCAGGTCTTCCAGCATGTGTGGTGAAACCCCTACAAATGGTTCAGAACTCAGCAGCACGTCACGTTTCTGATCAGCCCAAAAGGACACGTCACTCCATTGTTGTGTGACCTCCACTGGCTCCCCGTGGCCTCCAGAATCAGATTCAAGTCACTAATGCTTGCATACAGAGTGACTACTGGGTCTGCATCCATCTACCTAAACTCCATAATACAAGTTTACGTTCCTTCTCGGCCACTACGCTCCTCCAATGAACGCCGCCTGGCTCTGCCATCCCTTCACGCAAAACAATCTAAGTCCTTGCTGTTCACATCTGTGACACCATGATGGTGGAACGAGCTTCCACATGCCGTCAGAGCAGGGTCGTCCCTCTCTAACTTCAAGAAGCTCTTGAAAACTCATCTCTTAGGAGAACACTTCCTCTTATAACACCTCTAACTCCTAACATCTAACATGCACTTCCTGTGCTCTTCTTCTTCTGTCCCCTACAATTATCTTGTATTGATTGCACTTTTTGTTAACTCTAACTTCTTTCCCTAGGTATTTACCCCATTGATGTGATATGTGCCATTAGCACTTACTAATATGTATTGCTGCTTTTACTAGTATGTCTTGTCAGTTGTAGATCTCGTGCTGTATTTGATGCTTTGTTGATGCTTGTATGTTGTTGCTCAAATGTAAGTCGCTTTGGATAAAAGCGTCTGCTAAATGAGTAAATGTAAATGCAAGCCTCGTAAATCTTTCTGTTTCGATCATCAATAAATCATTTAATCGTATCTGTTGATTATGTGGTCCTTGCTAGTGAATGAGAGATTAAAGGCTCAGGACACCTTTGCAGGCAAGGGAGCCATTTTGTGCTGAAAAGTGGTGGGGACATTTAAGGGCTCAGATTAGGGGTCTGATGAAACACTTAGCCAATGAGACGTGACATTGCACAAGATTGGGGTCATGAGTACAAGACAAGAATACATTTTAATGGTATTTAGGAAAAAATATTTATTGATCAAATATATGATTGGGGGGTCCTGGTGCTCCTCCAGAAGATTTTGAGCATTAAACAATTAGTTTTAGGGAAACAGAAAATTCAGGTGGCAGGTGACAACTCAGAATATGAAAATATAATGGAATATAATGTAATCAGTAGTTTGTTTGTTTTTTAGCTTAAGTTACGTTTTTTGGACCACGCAGATGTTTCTTCTGTATATACATTGCATTGCAGGTTTTCTTTTGTGCAAATAAACCTTTCTCAAAGCATTTTCATTTGTTTGTTTGCTTAGAGCTCTTCTCCTCTTTACATGAGCTGTAAGCCGTAATCATAAAAAAATTAATTAAAAAGGCTTGAAATATTTCACTTCATGTGTAATGAATCTAAAATATATTAAAGTTTCACTTTTTGAATTAAATTACAGAAAAAAAGAAATTTTCTTGGCTGAACACTGCTCTGATTTTGATTGTGGTTCAGTATGTGCTCAAATTACTGTTCATCTAAGAACAGAAGACAAAATACTAGATTACTTGGATCCCTCCTGCAAGCAATGCTTCCAGTGTTTTTTTAGCATTTTGGCAGACCGTGAATTTCCATCCATTTTGCAATAGTAATCCAAGCAATTTCAATTACTGTATGTTTACTATTAAAATGATAATGTCTACAGGGATAGACGACCCTGAACCTGAGGGTGAGAATAATTGATGCCTCACAGAGAGACAAATAGTAAACACCATTGTGTTTGCTCTTAAAACTATATTTACCTCTGACGGAGCGTTGAGTCACTTTAGTTTATCCTTGATTGTTAATGTAGTCATAGCTATGAATTAATTTATAAAAGGAACAGCCTTCATTGGTCTCATTTATAAAACGTAGGAATGACTCCTAAAGGTTGCGTACGGACAAAACACAGGAAGTGCGTGCATACAAAAATAAGCAGATTTCGCTTTTAAATCACAGTCAACTTGAAATTTGGCGCAGTAATACTACTGACTGCATGAAGATGAGGATGGCAAATTCTGACAGAAAACCTTAAAAAACAAATTTAACTCAGTGTGACACCGTCATTCTTTTTGGTGAGATTGTAGCAAGAAAAATTATGTTGTTTGGTGGGTACACATACACGCAGTGGTTGTGCACCGGAGGAATGGGGGCACCAAAGCTCCACCCCCTTATTGACCATATGCAGGAAGGCACATCACTCGTGAGTAGTGACGATGTCGAGGGAGAAACATGCGACACTGGATGACCTGGGTACATAATCTGGATTCCTTCGTTTGAAAAGAGAGTAAACCAAAATGCATTCCACTTGTGTTTAAACATTTGTTTAGGCTACACAAACAGCCTACTCACTTAACGAGGCTGCTGATGAGTTAAAAGAAATATGATTTGTTTTGTGTGACATAAGCGGTACACTGAAAGATCAACTTAATAAATAGTGTTATATTTTTTCATACTGTGTTTTTAAAAGCAACGCATCACATCCACACACTGGCTCCACAGCGTTTGGCTCAAATACCATAAGGCAATGAACATCCGATAACAATGTATGAAACTATGCACTCGTATTTGCTCGACTGAAGCAACACAAATGGCATCAATTTAAATGTAATTTCTCCAACTGCCCACTGTATTTGTGAAAATAAACTGCACTGCATGCAGTAATTAATATATTTCCTGATTAAACTGTGCAATGTATTTGAGGTCTTCTTTTGCAAAAACAGATATCTCTGTTTGTCTTTATTATCCTAAATCATGTTTCATGCTGCAAATTATCATATACTGTGTTTTTTATTGCGCTATTCAGGGAAAATCTATGAAATGGGTGTTTGTTTATTCAGAAAGGCTTTCATCTGTTTTCCAAACAAACTCACCGCACATTCTCCCGTCAAGTCTGTTTTTTATAGATCACAACCTTTGCGTGGGTAGTGTGGTGTAAATTTGTAAATGAAACCCCAAATTTGTTAAATGTAAAATAAGTAAAGCAAAGTTGCATTTATTGTTTTTTTTATTCACAAATGAATGCATGCTTCAGGCTCCACATGGGCAGTACATCCATAATAAAACCTAATATACACAATGTGGTGCCTATTTAGCAATTGCTTTAAAGCTTCATTACACTCTGTGTAAATGCATCCATTTCTATAATCTGCTAAATCACCTTGATAATGAACAGTCTTTATTGTGCAGATTAGGCAGACCCGTTATTGACGCTGTGATGATGTTTCACCTCTCATGCTGAGTCAGACTGTCCTTGTTGTGAGAAATGTTGTTTTTAGGTTTCGATTTATCACCTGGCCCATGACAAAATGAATATAGTGGTAAAGGAAGCTGCAGCCTTCACTCTTTAGTATACAAGTGTGGGAATTTTGAATATCTTCAAATTAATTCCAGCAGTGGTCAAAAACAAAGCCTGTAGTGCAGACATATAGCTTTTTGGAAAAATCTGATTCATAACAAACTCCAACACAAGTGAACTGACATTACCTTGCAATCTATATATTGCATCTTTTACCCTGTGAGGACAACAACTGAGCCTAATCTCAAATTGCTTATTGACTCATGCACCATGAATTTAAACCATGATGCATTTCAGGCCACTGTGCTGGTTGTCTGTTGTTGGGAGGGGGTGAGGCTCATCGATTTGCAAGGTTGAAGTCTCATTTAAATCAGGAAATCCCTACAGTACTTTCCTCCCACTAGAGGACAGGGCATTAGTATGGATGTTAGTGTCCCATGGCCTAAGCCAAACAAGTGTGTGGCTGTCTGATATATATTACTTTGGGGTTTGCACAAAGATACAGTTTCATGATACCAAATTAATGGAGTGAGTGAACCACCTTGGTCTCCCATTGATTCCAATAAGACAAAGCAGTCAAGTGAGAAAAGTAACACAGCTGGCTTCATAAACACGCTGAGGAAGGAGTTTCAGCCTCCTGACCTGAGGGATGTTAGCGTTTACCAAATGCAGCGAAGGATTACATGTACAGTAATGACTGTACAAAAAACGATAAATGTGATATATAAAATTGCACTGATTATTACATTAGATTATTAACTGAATACAAATAGTATCACTATAAATATTGTTTTTTTTACTGTAGATGTTTATCCATACATGTTATTGCAACCCCCTGAATTAAAGTACCAACATGGACCACCAGATTCCATATGCCACTTCTTAATATTGAGAAAGCAATAAAATGTTCACTACATCTAACATTAACTTTGCATAAAAATAAAAGGAGCTGTGTCACCTTTCCTTTGGAGATTGAGAGGTTTAGTCAACGTAAAGGCTATTAGCGGGATAACTGATGCCAACTGGCGGGGGGTATGTACACACTTTTAGAGACATAATTGCAGAGATGCACTGCCAGACTCATGCTCCTGTAGTCATGATGAACAGGAAGCCAAAACCTTTGTGTGCTCTACTGCAGGCAGCTCATGGTGTTTTGGGAACATGTGGGCTGACAGCTAATGTGTCAGTGTAGGCTTTAATGAGGAAAGTGTTTTATCCACCAGGAATTGTTGTCATGTTTTTTTTTTTTTTTCTCTGAACAATGTTAAAATAAATAAATCGAGCAGAGTTTGCTGTAAGTATGATGATATGAATTGCACTGTAAACCCGCTCAGACTCAGAGGATTAGAGGCACATTTCTGTCAAAAAATCAGTTTCTTAGATGTCCTGCTGACTCAGGGGGATCCAAGTTGGGATTGCAACCTTTGTTCCTGTGTCTGTGAACTCATTTCTCACTGGGAACTGATGAATAAAACAAATATGGTGAAAAGAAATTTTTAAAAGGGCACTTCCCTAGAAATGCCATGGGGGTCTGGGAACACTTCCCAGGGAGAAATCTTTATAAATTGTCTTTCACAAATTGATTTCTGGTGAGTTTAGTAACGTGGCATACAGTACAGTGCCTTTCAAATACAGTAGAACTGCATTCTTGTGCATCATGTAAAAAAAGATCTATTCTAAAAATTAGACAAATATGCAAAGGCTCTCATAAATTTCTACTCTACGTGATTCAGATTCTTACATTGATTGTTCAAGCTTTGTAAAAAGCTACATAATTGGGTAGCTTGTTAAATGATGGAGCCAGTGGAGATGACGAGGCACAATATATAATTTTCTTTAGTACACAAGTGAGACTTCACTTCCTGCAAACCTCATAACAAAACAACAAGTACAAGACAGCCATCCACCTACTCAGCTAAAGCAGCTTTCACAGTCAGGGTTATGGGAGGTAAAATTCAGAATGGTTCAATGGTTCAGCATATAGGGCAGCTAAAAAAACACACACATTTTTTTATTTTCTTATCATTCCACATCGTCCTTTCAGTCACAGCCACTCAATTACAGCCACAAGGCTTGACTGAGTAGCTGAAGTCCTTGGGTAGGGCAAAACTTTTTTTTCTTTCAAATTGACTGCTACAGGCTTGGAATTGATTAGGAGAACTGTCTGCGTCTGTCTGTATCTGTCTATACATGTCTGTCTCATCTGTCTGTCTGCCTGTCTGGATCCATATGCAAGCTCCTCAGTGCTTTGGATGTTTAGCCCTTGTAAGCTTGCTGCTACTGGTGCTGCTGCAATTACCATCATTTGTATCCACCGTCATTTCATATCATGATGTTGTTTCCTATAGCGGCACACTGGAACACGCAGTCTTGAAAAAATGCATCATACAACTCTCAGCTATTATAATATAATGCATATCCACCCATACAGCCAAGGATGCAAGGCGGTGTGCTGAGAGGAAACTATTAGCATTCACATGACAAGATCATCAACCACATATTCAGTGACTCTTGCAGGACAGTTGTTTGTTCTCTATATTGCATTTTCTGGGATTAAAGATGGGGGAATATTGAAGCCTTGCACTATCTACAATATCTTATATTTGCACTGGTACTCTGGTATTATTAACACTCTGCTTGCCAACATAACCGTGTTTCTCACAGATGTAATGTGTTTCTGAAAACAGAATGAGAAGAAATCAAGCACATAATCCTCTTGTGCCATAAATGCACCTTCATACAACAGCAAACTGAATGTTTTTATTAGCAGGATGAAAAGCAGTGAAATGTATATTGATGGTCTGCCAAGTTGTGAGGTCAACAGACATACGTCATCGCTACACCATTAGATGCTCAATCAACAACCAATCTAGGCAGTGAGGTTTGAGTGTTCTTGCCTGTTTTCGCTGAATGCAACCCTCAGCTTACAAAAAGAATGTTGAATGAAATATTAACTAATGCTGTAGTCATTCGATCACGAAAGAGACCAAGTATGCTTGAGGGAAATACTGCACAACCCTGCTTTTCTTGTTCTAAATGAACTGAAAACTTTCCTTTTAGTGATGTTCATTGGTGCATAATGAAAACCGTCTTCACCACATGGAACAAGAAGTTCAGTGGGCTGAATATACAGCTTGTAAAGCTAGCACACAAGTGCAGCATATGAAATATGAATAAAGAAAGGACACATCTACATGTGTTTTGTCTTTAAAAAAACGTCCACTTTGATAGAGTCCTCATAAATACCCACAGAGCTTGTACAGGCTTTTACTTCCTCTGCCTCGCCCATTGTTGTGTCTTAATAAATTAAAGTAATCTTGTTGAAGCAGGCGAAACCTTCAGACATTCCAGCACAACGCTGAATATTTCATTAAGGTTTCCAATGTTAGCATGCAGCAGCTAATGATGAGCCAAGCCCAAGCCTCTTCCATCCCCAAAAACTACTTCACTTCAGTTTCTCTGGGAATCCAGGGAATAATAAAGGAGCAACATTACAGCCCAATAAACTACAGCACTGGTGAGCTTAGTGGGTCGGGCCTACCTTCCTTTGCTTATGAATGCAATGCACATGAACAAGATGTTTGGATGTTGGTACATCATTAGAGGAGCGCTTGCATGTTTTTACCTTTTAAAACTTGTGTTAACATTCACTCTGAAACACTAGAATGATTATAAACTGTTACTAAAAAAACTTAGACAGCTGGACAGATGGGTATAGATAGGTAGAGAAAAAGACAGATAACTAAAGACTGTTTATGTGAAAATGTCATCTAGAGAAACCCTTAAAATTCTTAACTGTCCAAGAATATCGGTCATTCAATTTGTTCATTTGAGGGTTGAGTGTTTTCTCAGTACCAGAACAAGGTTGAAGACACCGACAAAAGAAATAACGAGGAAGAATCTACACATAACAGCTACCATCTGTCAAGTTTCCTAGCCTTGGGCCTTTTTTCTACAAGAAGTGTTCGGACCATAGTTTGTCCTCAGACACTTGTCCTGGATGACTGTGTCCCGAGGCTCTTGGTTGTGAGTTTCTACATTCTCATTTGTCCTTCTTTTCTTTTTTTTTCTGCAACCCTCAGGACTGCAATAATATTCGGGGCCTTGTGGTCCTTGTCGGAAACAATCCTCTTTCAAGCTCCACTCCGCAGTCCTGCCACAGAGTTTCTACACTTTCTCCAGCAGTCACATGAGAAAGGGGCCTGGTGCCACACTGACAGGTCTTGACCCCTCGCCTACATGCTGTGGCTAAGATCTGAGCAGCACAGGCAGTTCAGGGTCACGCATGCTGCATTTCCATTTTGTGTGAGCAAGATTAAGATCACTGAAGATGATGTTGGCACAAAACCGTTTTGTGGCAGGCTTAGCATATAAATGGAAAAAAGATTAAATGGCCAACAACTAAAGACTTCATTGTAACTGCCTGATAGGCTATGCTACACAGCATGCACAATAGGAAAAATGGCTTTTGTTAGTAAAACTGAACATATTATGCTGTTAGGAAATTAAAACAGAAATCTTTTGAAGTCTATTGATGGTGAATTTTTGCTGGTGTTCCCTCTGTCATCCTCTCTATTTGTTGCAAGTTGCCAATTTGCAGTCTTCAAAAGCAAGGCAAAGTCTAGAAAGCAGAGCGCCTTACAGTCAAGTGTGAAATTTAAAAAGATGAAGAACCTAGGAAGCACTCAGAGTACCCATACCTCCAGCAAAGCTGCATAATCCTCCTGAATTCATTTTAGTAACAGTAAATGTTTAAATGTTTTAAAATCTGCATTTGAAGTAGGAACCAGAATCTGCATCAAATATGCTAAGCAACAGAAAATCTGTCTAATTTCTGTCCTGGGAACATCACAGCTTTGTACAAAGGTGCAAGATTTCAAGTGTGTCCGACTCACGAGGTATAGTAGAGTTAAATGCATGAAATGCAACCTAGTTGGACAGTAGTTTTAGTGCTTTGTCAATTTATGAGAAATAGTGCACACCCAGAGGAACTGGGCATCGGTTTTATAGGTAAATGGTGTGGCACTCAAATCTTCTTAAAATCTTTTGTCTCGTTCAAATTTTTATGTATCAGATTCAAATGCCACTATAATTATTCATTGTGTGTTGCTGGTGCCAGAGAATGGCAATATTGTAGACCTTAGCTGTTTCCACCTTTTGTTGCTTTGAGAGGGCATTTGAAGTCGCTCCCTTCTCCCCCACCCGCAGACAGAGATCACTGGGAAATTTATTGGTGCTTTAAAACAGCAGTGGGCAGGTCAGTGTGGCTCTCTTTGATGTGCAGATATTTCACCTGCTCATAGCTCCAGCTCTCTGCGCGCGTGTGCACATGCGCATGTTAATCTGTGTGCACGTGTGCAAGGACTGGCTAGATGCTGTCACCAAAGGCTGTGCCTGAGACACCGTTGCCATGGTGACACATTCTCCAATTTGATGACAGGCATATGAAAGGCATGTTAAGAGATTGAATGTTTCTGTAAGGGCAGACACACATATGTAAGTTTCACCCCAGAGAGAGCAAGCAAGACAGTGCATTTCCAAATGCAGTGTATGGTAGCTATTTTTTTTTTTTTTTTCACTTTAAATGTAATGTTGATTTTTGGAGTTAAATGATGCTCACCAGGGAGATATAGTATAATATAGAATATAATACACTGTCCCTTAACAGTGCACAGTTTGTATGTGTAAAAAAAAACATAGGTTTTATCTAGCATGCATTACTTCTTAGCTAAAAAATGTGGGCATAGCCATGCTGAAATCAGATCAATGAAACTTGACAGGCTGAATAATTATTCACTTTGATTAAGGCTGAGTCGTCATGCATTTGCATTTTAGACTGCCTTTGTGTGCACACCAAGCTGAACTGATTCTGTTCTCATAATAAGAATAAAAACTGAAAATAGAATTAGATGCATGATATATACATTTAGAGCATGTTGATTTTCTTCCCTGTCTCACCAACCTTATTTACATACATATGTTTTCTTGCTGTCTAAATAAGGACAAAAGACTCATCATGAAAGACCTGACGACTGCCCGCTCTGCATAAAAGTAAACAATTTTACAGTATTCCTTACTTTAGATTTGTTCTGTTCCAACACCCATGGCTGCATACTTTGCTCTATAATTTAAAGAAATTGTGAAAAATCTGACACTCTGATAATAAAAAATCCCCCTTCATTTCCTGTGATGTTTAAGAGAGGGATTTCACTGAGGGAGTGGATAAAATAAGATGGCTTCAACCCCTCAGTGCACATCTGAATTCACACTTAAGGTGGTGGAAGAGTTGTTTTGATAAATTAACGAAATATGAAAAGTCTGCAGCTACAGGATACCACCTGAAATTGGTAAAAGCCTGAAAAGAAGAAGCCAGGAAGCTGGAGCTTATTGTCATCTCAGGTGAGCTGCACGACTGGCATGGGAATTTAAATCACTCCGGATATAAATATGAATATGCAAGCAGATATGTAAATTTGGGATGCTAATTTGAGATATATGAAGCTGCCGTCTGTACTTTGGGGAAAAATGAGGTTCAACTGGGTTTTAAAACCTCAGCTTAGGCCACAGCCTGTTTATTCACGTCAGATCATAGTGTTTCACAGTCAGCAACTAAATCACAGGCCATGACACAAACAATGTGTGTGTGTGTCTGTTTGCACACACACACACACAAACAGTGCACATACACTGAACAAAATTATAAATGCAACACTTGTGTTTTTGCCCCCATTCATCATGAGCTGAACTAAGACTTCTTTATGTACACAAAAGGCCTATTTCTCTCAAATACTGTTCAAAAATCTGTCAACATCTGTGTTAGTGAGCACTTCTCCTTTGCCGAGATAATCCATCCACCTCACAGGTGTGGCATATCAAGATGCTGATCACGCAGCAGTGGTATTGGACAGGTGTGCCTTAGGCTGGCCACAATAAAAGGCCACTTGAAAATGTGCCATTTCACTGTATTGGGGAGGTCCGGTGGGTTCAGAAACCAGTCAGTATCTGGTGTTCCTTTGTGCCATCTGCCCTGTACAGTGAAAACAGGGAGAACACCTCTCCAAAGTGCCAGATGGCATTGAATGTAAGCATTTGCCCACTCTGCAGCCAGGTCGAGACCCAGATGAGGACGGCGAGCATGCGGATCAGCTTCCCTGAGATGTTCTTGACAGTTTGTGCAGAAATTCTTTGGTTATGCAAGCCGATTGTTGCAGCAGCTGTCCGGGTGGCTGGTCTCAGACGATCTTGGAGGTGAAGATGCTGGATGTGGAGGTCCTGGGATGGTGTGGTTACACGTGGTCTGCGGTTGTGAGGCTGGTTGGATATACTGTCAGATTCTCTTAAATGACTTAGGAGACGGATTATGGTAGAGAAATGAACATTCAATTCATGGGCAACAGCTCTGGCGGACATTCCTGCAGTCAGCATGCCAATTGCACGTTCCCTCAAAACTTACGACATCTGTGGCATTGTGCTGTGTGATGGAACTGCACATTTTCGATTGGCCTTTTATTGTGGCAAAGCTGTGCAATAGCCATGCTGTCTGATCAGCATCTTGATATGCCACATCTGTGAAGTGGATGGATTATCTCAGCAAAGGAGAAGTGCTCACTAACACAGATTTTGTGAACAATATTTGAGAGAAATAGGCCTTTTGTGTACATAGAGAAAGTCTTAGATCTTTGAGTTCAGCTCATGACGAATGGGGGCAAAAACAAAAGTTTTGCGTTTATAATTTTGTTCAATGTAAGATAACAAGATATTACCTTATTAATCCCCCGTAGGGGAAATTTAGGTCAACATAGCAGCACAAGGAATATAAAAGAACAGATGCAGTATTGTAGATGTATTAACACACTATTTACACTATACAATCAATAATAATGATTTACAACCAGATACAAGTCTCAGATATAATCAGGCACAAGTCTGTCAGGTTGGTGCTGTGGTGTTGTGGAGCCTGATGACTGACGGCACAAATGAGCCTACAAAGCGCTTTGAGGCTCAGGGCTGGATGAGTCTGTGGCTGAAGGAGCTCCTGAGGAGCTCATCCTCCTGTCAGTCACTGCCTCCACACTGTCCAGCTCCATCCCCACCACTGAGCTGGCCTTCTTCACCAGCTTGCCCAGTTTGTTGGTGCCACAAGTCCCGATGCCACCTCCCCAGCACACCACAGCAAAGAAGATGACACTGGCGACTATAGACTGGTAGAACATCCGTAGCAGCCTGGTGCACACATTGAAGGACCTGAGCCTCCTCAGGAAGAACAGCCTGCTCTGTCCTTTCCTGTAGAGGGCCTCTGTGTTGTCTGTCCAGTCCAGTTTGTTGTTGAGGTGCACCCCCAGGAACTTGTAGGTGTCCCCCATCTCTACCCCCTCACCCCTCATTACAACAGGGGTGTGGGGCCTCTTGCTGACTCCACCACCAGCTCCTTGGTTTTTCCTGTGTTGAGCTGGAGATGGTTGCTGTCACACCACCCGATGAAGCTCTCAATCAGGTCTCTGTACTCCTCCTCGCTGTCGTCTGTGATACAGCCAATGATGGAGAAGTCATCTGAGAACTTCTGGAGGTGTCTCGTTCCAGATTCGAAGCAAAAGTCAGAGGTGTAGAGTGTGAAGAGAAACGGTGACAGTACGGTTCCTTGGGGTGTGACGTCTGACAGGCAGCCATGCAGCCTGGCATACTGCGGCCAGTCAGTGATCCAGGCCACCAGGTCCTGGTTCACCTGCATCACAGAGAGCTTCTCAGCCAGTCGGAGAGGCTGGATGGTGTCAAAAGCACTGGAGAAGTCGAAGAACATGATCCTCACTGTGCTGTGTGGCTTCTCCAGGTGGGTGTAAGCTCTGTGAAGCAGGTAGATGATGGCATCATCCACGTTGATGTCAGCCTGGTACGCAAACTGCAGAATCAGTCTCTCGAAAGTCTTCATTACATGAGACGTTAGTGCCACGGGTCTGAAGTTGGAAAGGTCGCTGGAACTGATGATGCAGGAAGTCTTCCAGATCTTTGGCACCTTTCTCAACCTCAACGAAAGGTCAAAAAGATGCCAGAACACTCCTTGAGGATGTTTGGGTGGATGTCATCGGGTCCTCTGGCCTTGTTGATCCGGGTTCTGGTGAGCTGCCATCTCACCTGGCTGGTTGTGATGATTGGGGTGGAGGGGAGGGGGGAGTGGAGTGGCAGGGGAGTGGAGGGTAGAGGAGGGAGGGGGGTAGGTGGTGGAAGGGGTGTGGAGAGAGGTTTGTTTGTTGTAACCCCCCCCCACTTCTCTGCTGTTGTTCTGCTGCAGCTTCCCCTCGATCCTGTTCTTAGTCCTTAGCCCTCCTCAGCTCTCTCTTCAGCTCCCTCTGGATTGCTTTCCTGGCCTCTTCATTGACCCCTGCCATGAAAGCAATTTTTTTCTCTCTGTTGATCCAGGGCTTGTTGTTGGGGAAGCAGTGTATCCTTTTGGTGGGGAAGATATTGTCCTCACAGAACCTGATGTAGTCAGTGACACATTGGGCCTTACCCTCAATTTCCCAGTCCGTTGTCCTGTAGCACTCCATCAGGGCCTCCTCGGCCTCCCCCGACCACTGCTGCACAGTCCTGGTGGTGACAGGCTGTCTCCTAACAGCAGGCTTGTACGTTGGAGTCAGCAGTACCAGACAGTGGTCAGATTTGCCCAGAGGGGGCAGTGCAGTGGCGCTGTATGCCTCCTTAACATTGGCATGCAGCAGATCCAGGGTCTTGTCTCCTCTGATATTACAGGTAACCATCACACCAGCACGACATCCTCACCTTCTTATCCTTAACATCACCGGGATCTCCTTCGGACATACAACAGGTCGATCCCGAAATAAGAGGTCCTCACGTGAGTAGACTCCGGTGTTTCGTTGTCTGGTGGTCACGGTGTCCATTGTCTGTGTAACGTAGTCCTATTTCAGGTAAAGTTTTTGGTGAATTAGCCTTCACAAGAGAACTATTTACAAAAGAAAAAAAAAAGGCAAGAATATGCAAATAAACGACAGCGGTGGAAGTCCACAGCCTTCTTTCTGTGTCGGGGTTAATTCAAGGCATTATAAGTGCAGAGTTGAATAAAGTTGCGCGCAAATCAAACCCAGTGTGTTGAAAGAGTGTTCTTTAGAGGCACACAGCTACGCCCCCCATGTCAAACTTAACAAAAAGGAGGTCATTCTGGAGCTATAATTACTTCGCTCTGCTCAGAGCCTCTGGATAGCGAACACAGAACAACGAGGACCTTCCGGCCCCCTGGCTTTTATGAAACTGTCCATTTTGATGAAATTGTATCCTTGAATTATTATTATTATATTATTATTATTTGTAATTGTGCTAGCCCACATATTTGCATTTACCATAGCTTATTACATAAAGGAAAAATAGCTGGTGTCAAATATTAGACAGTGTATTAAAGGATAACCCAGTAAGGAGGAAATTCAATAAATGTGCTGTTCAGTAAGTGGTTTGATGTTGGCTGGCAACAGTGAGAGCTGAAGACTTCTGGGAGGAAAAACAAACCTGCTGGATTGAGATTCTTCAAGGGCATTACTGGAGATAGAGATTATGATCACTGTACATCCTTTAAGGAATGTACTTGTAATTAGGTTTGAGCTAAGCTTCTTTATTGATCTGCTCTGTGCCTCAGTAGCAAACAGTTGGAAACTGTGTTTGCACGCGACAGCTCTGCAAATATGTCATGGACAAATACAAATGCCCGGAGACTGTATGACTTCTCAAAGGTGAGTGAGTACGACTGCCAACAAAGGTTTGTTAAACAGGGAAACAACAGAGAGCAACAGAACTGATTAATTAAATTAGTTAATTGATTATTTGTGTCATTTATCAGATTTACCAGATTCTCTAATGTCAGAATTCGCTGCTTTTCTTTGTTAAATGTCTTTGGGTTTCGGGCCAGTTGGTTGGACAAAACCCAGCTCATTGAAGACATCACCTTCTGCTCCTTGTGATCAGCAATCTTCACTGTTTTCTAACGTTTACTAAATGATCAATGATACCTCCTCACAAATGTGATACTTTATGATTCGTATATATTTATTATTCCTGCTGGTTACATTCATGGATTTTGTTTTGTTGATCAGACCGTATCACTCAAAACCTATACTGCCTATCACTATCATCGTAATTTTGTGCTATGTGGGCCACTATTTATACTTTTCCGGATATTAATCATGTCCTCAAGAGGCATCCCTGCTGGAAAGTGCTTTTATGCTTACCTTAGGTAAGCTGCAGCCAAGAAAATTTACTGTTTGGTATACATTTACATTACCAAACAGTAGTATTACTCAGTGAGCACATACGATACCTTTATATTATATCAAAGTGGGATGTTAAAAGTAGGGTGGATGGGGGATGGATGACACACCGTCTATTACCAATGAGAAACAAGTCTCTGCTTGAGCTTCATTCCCCAATGGACGTCATGGACGCCACAAATGTTTGCTTGCTTTGTAGAGCTTCTCCATTGTATTCCCTTATAGAGTTTCTTCATTCAATTGTACAGAGGATTATTAGAACCACTGTTACGAAGCAAATTATGCAAGATTTCGGGAATAAATGGCACAGACTGCAGATGTAAACCGCCTCATTGGAAAGTTACAGTGCAGACTGTCCAAACCAAGTCTTTAGTAAAAAAAAAAAAGGTTAGGACATACTTAAACATCCACTATAACCCAATTAACCTAATATAAGCATGACATACAATGTTTTCTCTCAAAGCAACTTACTGTTACTGGAAAAAACATGTTGCTCTTGAGTATGAAGTGACATTTGAATTGTTTAATGCTGTGAGTACTGCAAACTACTTCCCAATTATCGCACATCTACATTATTTAGATTGGAGCTACAGCAGAAGTCCCAGCAAAAAAAACAATACAACATAATATCTACACATGGCTATAAGTCACTGCTGAAGTGGTCTAACTGTGTTTTTTGTTTTGGTAATCTGGTTGAAATGACCCTTTAATCTTGGCTGCTGTGGTGCTGTATTATTTTTACACAGTCCAGTATGGTTCGTGTACTAAAATACTGTCCCAAAGCTGTGGGTTTAGAAACAGTGAATCATTCATCAGTGTCTGACCTTAGTGAGTCTGGACACAGTTAGACACAGTGATGTATGGAGCCCATCTGATGTTCCTCCCCTTTTAGATTTAAACGTTTAAAACATTTAGCTGTGTGGTATATCACTTTCTCCTTTTATATGTGTCTGTTTTGTTGCAGTCATAGGTCATGATTGCTGGAGATTGTTTTCTGGAGGTTTTTTTTTTGCGTTTAATGCCTAATATAGTTCGAGCAAATGTGGCATCTAATTAACTGTCAGGACTTTGCCAGAGAGAAATGATGGATAATGTGGACGGGTTGCATTAATAAAACCCAGCCAAGCAGAGTAAAGTGTAGACTTGGGAATAGGGATGCCTGGGCTCTGGGGTGCTATTGCTTACAGTGGAGCTTTGCAGATGGGGGCGTGTGTGTTTCAAGTTTAAATCACGTCGGCCGGTGTGTGAAAGGGTACTCGCTCACTCCTGGGGTGCAGTGATTGGGGAAGAGTTTAACAGCGGTGTGCAGTCACTGTCATGCTGCAGAGTCATCTGTGATTTACAGTGTAATTGGTGTATAATTTGCCAGCTGGCACATGTTTAATTTGATAAATTATGTTTCCAACACAAGAAATGAGAGATGAATAAGATTTTCCTTTGTCATCAATATTTCTTGCATCTCTCTGTCAGCCTCCATTTTTGGTGATGGTAAATTTTTTATAAATTTTTAAGGAGACAAAAAAGGACATTAAAGGATCCACATCAAATGGGTGGTAACTGACAACAATACACACTTTCGATGCGCACCCTAGAGTTGAATATTGCACCTTTTCCGAGAACATTGCACCTCCTGTGTGAACAGGGACCCTCTGCTTGTAAGGAGTCCACACAGGCCACTGATAACAGCTAAAAGAGTAATAAATCAGTTTTAAATGTGGTGAATCATCTGTAAATGGCACTAAATAATGCCAAAACAACAGTATGAGTGTGCTGTGCCACTGTAAGGTTACCCGTGGAGCTGTTTGCAAGCACTCGGCTGTAAACACCAAAGTACAAAGTCAAATCACAATACAGTAGAAAAACATTTCACCGCCTCAGCTGGAGACAAAGTTTACAGCCACAAAGAGGAAAAAGTCTTTGTCAACAAGCTAACAACTTTCGAAAGGACCAATGTGGGAATATACTCCTGGCTCACGCATGGAAGTGTGAGCATGTGTGTGTCTGTGCGCGTGTTTCCTTTGAGGAGAAATGGGTGCAGCTGGGTTTGATAAGAGTGCAATGCGTGCCCCTGGAGCTGTCACAGACCCGGCTTTCATTTAACATGCCCTTTCCCACACGAATCCGTCTATCTCATGTCACTGAGCTTGACGCCCACACATCTTCTTCCCACCCTTTTGTGTTTCTCATGCTCCCCCCATATTCTCCTCCGCATCCTCTCTGTGTCCCTCAGCATGACTTTGCAACCACCCTCCTCCTCTCCACCACCACTGTCAGTACCACCACCAGGTCTTCACTGTTCATGTTCACTGCCAGGCCCATCTGCCGCTTCCTTGCCAAACATTTTTCTGGGCATTTCAAATCACAGCATCCTTTCCCTTACAGATATATTTAAGGGTTAGACATGTTCTAAGGAGGCTGAAGAGAGGAAGGGTTGACTATTGGAACAACTTGCTAGAAAGACTAAAATGGAGAAAGATCATGACTTGTGTTGAAAAAAAAGATATTTACTGCATCCCTTTGTTCAGGTTAATGTTGCTGCCTGAAAGTTAAGCCGTCAAGTAACAGCTAATAAGTTGTAAACTAAGTATGACAAAGATGCTGTCATGCAAGACCTCTCACAGTACTAAGAGGCAAGATGGATAGGATAAGTCATGGTACAATGGTTCAGCATTAAAAGTCATGTCATCAGTCCTCGGGGTAATGAATAGTGAAATCCATTTCTATGATAGACCTATAAATGTCTTCTCCTCTTCCAGCTCTGGAACCTCCTTCTTGTAATTTATCTATTATCTGGGGATGTTTTCAGGTGAATAACAAGCTTCTACATGATCATCACGTCTGACAATGTATGGTATAACCTGTATCATAGTGGTAAATTATTGGTAAATTCAGCTTAATCTACTTTACCACAGCACTATTTCCAGCAAGTCCAGCAACGTTAGTTTCTTTTTTTGGTAGAATTTATTTTTCATTTATTGTTTTTTTTCCTCCATTCGCTTCTCCTTTGTGTTTTTTGTGATCACTTACTTGACAACTTAAAATACTACCAGGACAAAGATAGATGGGTGGCAGCTTTTGAGCAACTGAAGGGCTTTTAATATGATGCATCTTGCAGGAAGTGTTTAGTTTCATCTGACAATAGCTTTGCCGCAGTCTAAAACACAGATGAGCTTGAGATGAGTCTCTGTTGCTGTACTGATGGAATTAGCGCTGTGTACATTGTAGTAGTAATAGTTTGTATTTATAGCAAACAACAACAGCAAATCAGGAAACAAGGGGCTTTTAAAATATGATTATGTAAAAAATCTTTCACAACATCCCTCTGCTCTCAACATACTCTAAAAGTATTTCTAAAACTATTACATTAAAGGAGTGATTGACAACATATCAGGAACACATTAGGTAAACCAAAGAATGATCATGCTCCTTAATGTTAGAATGTTAGAGAGTACCCACAAGGTTTTTAACAACCCTGACCTTGTGCTTGTAATAGATTGTGGAAATAATAAAAAAAGCTATAATACTTGAATAACTAGTATTTCCACTTTATACCCCAGTATTATTTGATCATTAAACCACAAGATTTCCTTCAAGGACAGTGAACCAGAATGTGTTGTTGTGCTCTGGGGTAAACAACAACACAAACATTGGTGTTATCTATCTTTCAAATGTTATCAATCAATTTTGCATCCGTTATCTCCTCCCTGTGATTTCTTGTTTGTTTCCCCTGGTTGTTTCTCTCTGTTGTTCCTGTGTGTGTGTGTGTTGAGTGTGTGTCTATCTGAGTGTGGTGCACCACGGCTGCTCAGTGGATACCCACCTCCTGCACACCTGAGACTCACTCAACTATGCTATGGCCAAGTTCGCAGTTTACTTAATTTCTTCATGTTTGTTCCCTTGTGCTTGGCCTAATGCTGCATTCATGTGCTCCTCGGATGGTCCCAGGTTTGGGAAGTCGTTCTTCCGATTTTGGTGTGTTCATGTGCTTTAGGTCAAAAATAACATGGATGCTACTATAAAGATGTGTTGGATTAGCATTAAGTTATTTTTTGTCCCAGAGTTGTTACCAGTACATTACCTCAAACCACTAAAATACTGCCAGTAATAATACTAATAATAAATAAAATACTGCTGATAAATACTACATGGACAGCAAACTAACCGTTATACCATATTACAAATGACACCTTAGCAAATATGTATATGCAATACGTGATTTCGCACCACGCAACATTTCTAACCAACAGCCATGTTGTCCACCATGTTTCTACGTGTATGACGTCAACAGCTCTGCAGCTCGTTTAGCAACATTTTCTCTGACTTTCCGGGTTGTTGTTCCAACTTCAGGGGGTGGCGTTTATGTGAATTTTCCAAGTCGGGAAATCATTTTTGATTATTCCGACACCGCATGAATGCACAATATGTCCAGCTTCCCTACCTGCCACATCAGACTTCATCTTCACCTTATCGCTACCAGCCCCCGGATCATTCCACTCTGCCTGCCTTGCCCTCTGCCATTCAACTTCTCTCTACTTCTCTAACTTACTTCACACTTTTAATAATAAATTATGTTTTACTTGTATTACTTTGTGGAGTCTTCTAGATCTTGGAGAACATAAGAGAAATACAAAAAGTGCTTATGACTTACCAGTCAGCACTCTGATGTGTGTGTGTGTGTGTGTGTGTGTGTGTGTGTGTGTGTGCGTGTGCGTGTGTGTGTGTGTGTGTGTGTGCAGTATTATTAACTGTATTGGTAATAGTAGTATTGAAGTTACCTAACTTGTCACATGACGTCTGGCCAGCCGCTGTTCACCCCCCTCCCCCCAGATGTTGAGCCATATGTGTGTTATCATCAGAGCAGGGATAAAACCTCAGGATTTACAGTATTAAACTTGTTTTATCTGAGCTTTGCTGGGAGATTATGCTTCACAGAAGAAACCCACCATCTGTCTGCTAGGCCACAAAACAGAGGACATTTCCCTACCTCTTTATGGATGAAAGAATATATGTTGCACAACAAGTGCAGAGCTATGTAATACACAACCCCCTTTTCATAACTAGTCATAACAGGTTTAAAGAACAGAGGTTAAGACTCTGAGGTTTTGTGAACATATTTACATCTGTGCTGTTACAAACCAAATATATACAAAGTCATACACTGTTTTTTTGTTGTTTGTCTTCAGTGTAGCTTCAGTCAGAGATTACAGCAGTTCTGGCACGTATGTATAAAAATAATGTTATTTTAACCTTTACAGTTTGTCTTCTGACTCATGTTGATTTGAGATGTATTCTGCATAAGACACCAAAAATGACAAGCAATGTTTAATGTAGTCCACACAAACTGCTCAACTTTCATTCTGCTGTGCTTGTAGAAATAAAATACCAACTTGCGACTTTGCAAAAAGATGGCATAGTGGATGCCAACGAGGTAACGTTGATTAAATATTCATCCTGTTCCCTCAGATTCCCTGTCAGGTACTATTCCAGCAGAAACAATGCTTGTGAGCCCCCCCAAAAACGTCCTTGATTTGTCCTTCACAGGAACCAATTTTGAAATTATTATGTTATTATATTTATGTTTGTGTTTTCTCATGTATTTTTGCTAAATGAATCATGGGTTTGTATGTCATCTTGTTGCTGTTGTTTACATTCACCCCAGATGCAAATTAAAAAAATGCACTGTGGAATGTACTGTGTACAGGTGCTGGTCATATAATTAGAATATCATCAAAAAGTTGATTTATTTCAGTAATTCCATTCAAAAAGTGAAACTTGGATATTATATTCATTCATTACACACAGACTGATATATTTCAAATGTTTATTTCATTTAATTGCGATGATTAAAACTGACAACTAATGAAAATCCCAAATTCAGTATCTCTGAAAATTAGAATATTACTTGCTGTGACTTGGGATTTTTAGAAATGTTGGCCAACTACAAAGTATGAACATGAAAAGTATGAGCATGTACAGCACTCAATACTTAGTTGGGGCTCCTTTTGCCTGAATTACTGCAGAAATGCGGCGTGGCATGGAGTCGATCAGTCTGTGGCACTGCTCAGGTGTTATGAGAGCCCAGGTTGCTCTGATAGTGGCCTTCAGCTCTTCTGCATTGTTGGGTCTGGCGTATCGCATCTTCCTCTTCACAATACCCCATAGATTTTCTATAGGGTTAAGGTCAGGCGAGTTTGCTGGCCAATTAAGAACAGGGATACCATGGTCCTTAAACCAGGTACTAGTAGCTTTGGCACTGTGTGCAGGCGCCAAGTCCGGTTGGAAAATGAAATCTGCATCTCCATAAAGTTGGTCAGCAGCAGGAAGCAGAAAGCGCTCTAAAACTTCCTGGTAGACGGCTGCATTGACCTTCAGAAGGACATCAGAAAACACAGTGGACCAACACCAGCAGATGTGCAAGGTGTCAATGGTCGTCTTTTGGACAGCTGTCAAGTCAGCAGTCTTCCCCATGATTGTGTAGCCTACAGAACTAGACTGAGAGACCATTTAAAGGCCTTTGCAGGTGTTTTGAGTTAATTAGCTGATTAGAGTGTGGCACCAGGTGTCTTCAATATTGAACCTTTTCACAATATTCTAATTTTCTGAGATACTGATTTGGGGGTTTTCATTAGTTGTCAGTTATAAGGTAAAAGTTTCACTTTTTGAATGGAATTACTGAAATAAATCAACTTTTTGTATAGCACCTGTATATTGTTTTATTTTATTTGTTATCACATTTTAATATAGGCCTACACCTGATTGTATGTTGTGTGTAGCATGAAGGAACTAGAAATTCGTTTCGTTATGCAGCCTTGTGCTGTATAATGTATATTAAACAACCTGGTATGTGTGGAGCACGTGGTATCACATCACATGCCAGTTTGCTGAGCAAAACGGGTCTGCTTGTCTCTTTTCTATCTGGTGAAATTGGATGGAAGAGTGCAGTTCATCCAGAGTGTCTTAGCTTTCAAAATGGTCATTCTCCATAGCGGGTGAAGAAACGAGTGAGCAGCAAATGAGTTGGATTATTCTTTTTTATCACTTCAATATGTAGTATGAAGGAATCTCAGTCATCACTGCCCATTACCTGGTGAGAGCAAGGAGAGCTGGGAAGTCATGGACAGGGTAGAGTGAAGGCCCAGAGTGTGTCATCCATCTTTGTTGGTGGATTCACACACAGTGGATCAGTCAGTAAATACTGTATACAACGATGTGTAGCAAAAGGTTGCCTTCTTGAATATGGGCTATTTATCATATCAAGGCTTTCATACAACAAGAGACAATTGAATCAGAATCGTAATCAGTACTGATAATGCATTTCTGAAAACATTTTAAAAGGCCAATGTCTACATTTGTGTGTTATGTTAACTCTGGTAAAATTCACTTTTCAGCATGTCTCTGTTTTGAGTCAAGAAAACTATTTCTGGAGATTTTTATGCCATGAAGTCTCTTGATGATTTCAACTTTTTAACTATGCTAGCAGTATGCAGCATTGACTGCCACTAAATTTGGTACAGGTATCTATGGTGCCCAGTGGATGAATCCTACTGTTTTTGATGTGATAGGCCACATGAATTGTCTCTAGAGCCACCTATCGAGGTTCACGGATGAACTGTAACAACGGTGGCAATTATCTGACTTTTTATCTAGCACCATAATCAGGTCAAACTTTTAATTTGTCCAAATACAATAAATAAACGAATGTCATTCCCATCAGCCTCTGCTGTACTTTGTATTTAGAGCAAATTTTAGCATGCTAAAATGCTAAGCTAAGATGTTGAACATGGTGGTGTTCAGACAGAAAGCGAAAGCAATTTTTTGCTTCATTCATGCGACTTTGACCACAGTACTGTTTGAGTTTATTCGCTCCAAACAGTCGATGTATCAGCTATACAGATGTTAGCTGTAAGCTAGCCAGAAATTGTGTGCCTGTGTGTTTCTGTTCCTTTCAGCCTCTGACTGAACACAGAACTTACCAGAAACTCCAGTTCCTTCTGTTATTTTCTTCCAGTTTCTTTCCTTTTTTCTCTCGCCATTTGTACACCTATGAAGCAGATTCTTAAAGAATAGATTTGCATGATGTTTTCGCTCAAGTAATTTTCTGCAATGATCTTTTCAAATTGTTTTCATTCCCTATTAATCAGCTTTTCATAGTCAGGAGCGATGTGTTGTGTCTGAAGGTGTCCAGTCTGTAACAGCAGCCATCTGGGATCCTTAATGCTCATACAGAAGTGATTCACTCCTTCTTTAAGAGCAGATGGCAACAACTGAAAGCTCCCCTAACATCAAATCCTTCTGACAGAACTTTCTTGTTATCAAATTACTTAACCATGGTGTACCTGAGGGGGAAAAAACAAGATACAACACTTTGCTTACTATTGATTCCAGAAGCTGGATGCTGAGGTGTGGTTCGCTCACATGACCTCTGCTGCAATTAGGAAGAAGACAGGATAAGGGAAGCTGGAGATAAAGAAGAAGGTAAGAGGAGCTCAAACAAGTCACACTCACCGGGGTTTGTTGGTGGACATGATGGCTGTGGCCAACATTTTTCCACAACAGAACCTTATAGTCCCCGCGACCCTGTACGCAGGATAAGCAGTTGACGATGGATGGATGGATGAGAACCTTATAGTTCCTGCATAATAGGGTGCTGTTTTTATGGACCTCATAGTAGAAGTAGTATGGTCACATGCTGTTGAGCAATTAGATAAGTTATATGATTATATAGTTATTTTATTATAAATGAGCCTGCTCTGCTAAAGTAGAAAAAATGCCCTCAAGCTTGTTTCTACTGCTTTCTTTCACAGAATACAGATGAGCTGTTAGAAGCATAGGGAGCAGTGCTGAGCTCTATTAGTGCAATCTAGATGTCTTTTTGTCTGATGTGTGTAAATCTCATTTGCACTCGGGGCATATCTGATGGGTGCAGAAATTAAACATCTTGAACTCGGGCTCCTCTGAATGGGATGCTGAGAGCTCAAAGACAAAATCACATCTTTGCCTGCTCTTTCCTGCTTTCAAATGCGAGCACTGAAGTCATGCCGCTAGCCCCTCAGAAACATGCAAATTAGACTGCACAGGCTCATATAATCTGATAAACATCCTCTATTGAATACCAAGTGCCTAAACGCAATTTCTGCAGGAAATTATAGTGCTGATGAGCAGGAGATACGTCATTATAAATGGGGGAATAAAAGCCCATCAGGGATCTACAGTCACAGTCTTATTGTCTTCGAAAAATATGCTCGCTGTGGCACACACCCCTGTTGTGGAATTACGGAAAACTATTTTACCCTCTAATTAGCCAAATATTCTGACCTAGATATGATCGACTGGATTTGGAAATAGAAGACAATACGCTTGCAGGCAGCATGTCTCTTAGGGCTATCTTATCTATGAAAGCAGAATCCCAGTAGAGGCGACCCACAATCAGCTTTCTGTCCTCCCCAGACGGATCATAACCAGACTGTGCTGTCTGTTGAAATCCAACCACTAAAGTCCTTGAAAGCACAGCGAGTACCAGGAAAAGGAATTAAAGCCTAAAATTAGCTTTCGTTAATCGCGTCACTTGATATAGTGGTAAATTAAAGATTGAGAAATGGGTTCAAAAGGCAGTCGAATGTGAATTTATTGTCTTTTTGAGTCTGTTTTCTTCTACTGTTTTTCATCTTGTACTTTTAAGTTTATTTAGATGTTAATTTGAGCCAATGCACGTGTCAGCATTTACATCTGGAGTAACAAACTTTTTATCTCTGCTTTTCACCTTGAAAGTGATGATGAGGATTTGTTCTTGCGGTATCGATTTGGTCAGAGATGCAGATCACATTTTTAAGGAGTGGCTGTTTGGATAAGGGCTGCAGTGCTGATAAGTGTGACTGTCGGCTGACATTGGCTGTGTGGACGGTAGCTGAACTCATTAGACTAATGAATGTGTGGGGGTGGCAGTGAACAGTGCTTTGGGAGGAGAGGAGAGGGCAGGACAGACTGACCTCTTCAAGATGGAGGAAAGTGAGGTATGAGAGGCCTGGGTTAGCTGTATCAGCGCTTCTGTGGGACTATCTGGAAAGCTGGAGTGTTGGGCCTGAAGGCAGTTGTGTATGAAATTATCAAGCTGAAATTGAAATCACAGCAACAGAAGGTATGCGGAGATGAAAGAAAAGATCTTGTCTGCATGTTTACTACAGCAGACAAAACCCATTAAAAAACACAGATGAACATCTGCACCTCTTTTTTGGAACAAACAGTTCTGTTAGTCAGTCTGCTCCTCCTGTTCCTGGAGAGGACTTTACAGATGCTTCACACATGGGTTTCAGACTGTGGCGATTGGAAGGTAAACAGCTCTTCAAGATGAGTTGCAAGTGCTGTGATGAGAGTTTGACCAACTGAGGTGACTAATATTCTACCTATAAGTTGCAGGGGTTTAAAATTAAAAGAATAGTTCAACATTTAGGGAAATACACTTATTTGCTTTCTTGCTCAGAGTTAGGTGAACAGATAGATCCCACCCTCATTTTTGCAGGTTAAATGTGCAGAAAGGCTACAGCCAGCAGGAGATAAGCTTAGTTTAGCTTAACAAAAAGAAACACAAAAAAACCTAGCGACAGGGGACAACAGCTGGCCTCTGCCTGAAGGTTACAAAATCCGAGTTTTGTCATCACCAATTAGTGGAGACTTCAGGAAGTTACTGTCAATAAATAGTCTTGCCCATTAACCCTGGTTGCATATTCACCATACATTGAGAATAGTATCAATCTTCTCATCTAACTCGGCAAGAAAGTGAATAATGGCGAACTATTCCTTTAAAAGCAGTACTGTTGAGAGCTAGAAACGCATAAAGACTGATGTGACAAAGAAAGAAGAAAAGAAAGCATTACATCAAAAAGAAAAAGGATTTCCAACACAAACTGTGTATATTATGATGTACATATAATATACACAGCAAAAAGTCAAAAGTTGAAAAAAGCCTAAATGAAGAAACAGCGCCAAGATCCCTTTGGGTCATTAACTCACACTGAAGTTTGAAATCAAGTTGAATCCAAATAGTGAATTCTTACTGGCTGAGCCTCTTTCTCATGCCCCTGTGGTGTGGCCATAATGCCACTGAACCCATAAGAGGAGAGAGCACCAGCCTCTCCTTGCCTTTCCACTGCTGCGCAAGCTGCTACAGTAGGTAACCCATTGTCAGCTCTCAACTTTATTTCCCTAAGGTCTCACTCGCTGGTCGAGAAGGACCATTTTCTTTTGTTTATCTCTGTTGTTTTGTGTTTCTGCAACACATTTTTTGATCCCGAAGGAGATTGTTATACACAGCAAAACGGTCTCATACCTGCAGAAGAAAGATACGCCCCGATCTCTCTATTAATAATTTATTAATATGTCTGAATATCTTTGATATTTTGCTGATAACAAAACCTGTCCCTGCCAGATCCCAACTTAAAACATAAACAGCCGAATTGACTTTATGGCAAAGAGACTTGCTTCCTTTTCAATCTGACGCATCCATCATATGTACATACAGCATGTGCATAATATTCCCACACAAGCTGATAAATGCATGTCCACATGTTGTATAAACTCAAACACCGTATGAAGGTGCTTTGAGGCTTCAAACTAAGGTGAGGCAAAGGGTTTCCTGGGAGGTTTAACTGGTTGTCCTGCCAAAAGTCTGAATGGAAAGCTGCTTCCATGGAGGTGGTATGGGAGGGGGGTGACAGTGAGTTTCCTACCGAAAAGGGACACACTGTTGGGGAGAAATGCAGCAGAGACCAAAGGAGAATTGAGGGTCATTGAAGGCTTCCCATGGGCTGATATTTTCTGGTTCAGAAGCAAAATTGCACTTCACCAGTAATTTCACTAAAAGAGCTCATTCCAAATGTAGTCCCCATCTTTGTTACATTGTTTGGCCAGTCCTTAGAGACATAACTTCACCTTTTGGCTATAATGAACAATCACCTGGAATGGAGGACGGACTAAAATTACAACTACAAGGTGTGGGCTGCAAAGTGCACACCAGCAATCAAACTAATGCATAATATGCATTAGTTTGGTATGTTCCACTTCCATAAAATATCTTTAGTTTTCTCTCTGCATGAACCAGCACATTCTCTTGTGTACAAAAGACAATCATTTGGTAACAGCTGCAGGGGGAAAATATCCATGAACAATTCATAGAGTGGGACTTAAAGGTAAAGGTTAAAGTATACAAAAGTGAGGCGCCCAAACAACAGTATTATGCTCTATTTAAACATACATAGAAGAAGAGGGGAGAGTTTCAGAGGGAGGAAATTCCCTCTTAAAGCAAACCCTGTGACTTGTGACTGCATGCTGAAATCACTTGATCAACAAATCTCTCTCACTCCTTTTGTCTACTCTGCCAATTCAGCAATGTCCCTCAAGTATTCGCAGTATTTCATACACAACATGTATTTATCCAGCAAAGGCCTCCACCCAGCAGCATCACCTGAGCACAATGTGATCTTTATTACAGAACACATACGGTACATGTGACTTTATTGCACTATTTATTCATTTCCCTAAATACAGTGGAATGTTTCACTTAGTAGCTTGGTAGAATAAACATAGTACATGTATATGGTGGTCTTGTTGGAAAGTAAAAGGAAATTACCAACCACAAAAAGACATGGTGCAGTAATATCGTTGGAGCAAGCAGTTTACTTATTGAGTTGTTGCTATGTTCTCCTGTTGCAGAGCAAACTTAAGAGAGAGTTATTAAATTAATTGATGTGGTGCACACAAAGAAAAAATACTGTGAGGACTGTTGAGCAATAAGACCCATTTTTGCAACATCATTTTAAAAGGTTCAACTGGTTCAAACTGTAGGTTATGGAGGACTGAATAAATAAGCATCCGATTAAATGCACAAAAAATAAAGTAAATAAATAAATGTAGGCAGTAATTAAACTACACAAGGAGACATAAATGTATATATCTATTTTAATTAGCTTCTTTACTTATTCACCTTTGTAATAATTACCTTATTTCTTTATTGTCCGTTATAATCTTTAACTTTATTTATTAATTACTTCTTTTTAAAATGTATTTATTTGTGTGTGTTTTAATATTTTTGTCTGTTTTATTCTTCCTTTGCATTTCTACCCTATTTATTTCCCCAATGGTATATTTCTGCCTGTCCTTTTTACATTTCTCTATGCATTTCTGCCTCATTATGCAAATGAGGAGGGGCTGTGTCTCAAAGGGTGAACTTCTCCGCTATTGGTGGACCAGTCAGACGGGAGAGCTCTAGGCCTACTCTACCTGCACACATCAACAAGCTTGCTCCTCACACAGTCAGATGGCTTTCTTCAGTGCGCTGAGGTATTTAGCAACTCTATTTGAAGACAATACTACCAGCCATGTCTTCCTTCTTTTTCATGTGGACGCTCTGACAGACAGTCAGACATTTATTTATTTACTTTATTTTTTTGTGCATTTAATCAGATGCTTATTTATTTATTGAGCAGTTATTTATTTCTGTATTTATTTCTGAATTTGTCAGGATCAGTCCTCCGCAGTAGGTGAAGGAAAATATCAAAATAAATTCATGGTATTTATAATAATAAATACCATGAATTTAGTCTTCCTGATCGAATTTAAAGTAAATGTAAGACCATCCACGCATGTTTGAGAGATTGTTACTCAGTGCTAATACTATGAAAATATGTATACCTAATGTCACATGTTATTTCCAGAAATTTCTGCTCAATAATCAATTTGATTCATTTTTAGAGCAACATCAACATAGCAACAAACAGACAGGGCGCTGCGTTCAGAAAGCCAGAGTTAACTTTACCAGAACTAGCATACTAAAAAACAGATATAATAATCTCTCCTATTGATTCTCCAAGATGACTTGGGACAGAAATTCAAATGTGTTATTTTCTTTTGGATGTTCTGTTGGAAAAATCATCTTGACTTATGTCCTACTGTGTGTGGCCAGTGTCCAGAAGCAGCTTGGTAGATTTTCACTTTAGTTGGCCCACTCAGTACTAATTAACCAGTAGCTGTGTGTTGTGGACCTGGATAAGGGTAAAGATTGACGGATAGATAAGAAGAATTATTTAGTGTTGTGGCTCTCCCTGTACCTATAACAACAGCTTCTTTAGGTGACTGTAAAAGTTTAGCGATGTTGCACCTTCCAGGTAAAGCTTGAAGGATTTGAACAGTGGAAAACACAGTAGTTGAGACAGCAGTGTCACAGTGACAACGCGCTCCACTCCTTAACCAAATCAGTTTTAGTGTGAGATGGTTTTATCTTTCCACGATATTTTGAAGCAATTCACCCCCTTATGAGTGAGGAAATGTGGTTTGTCTGTCCTTGAAAGCCCTCTTCGTAGCTCTCCGACCTCTCCTCTCCACCTGTGTGTTAACTCCACTGTAGATTTTTTTTAGCGTTTCAAGAATATGATGTGCTCATCCCAGTAGAGCAACTGTTGCTTTTTTGCCTTCACAGTATTCTTGAAGAATGGGAGAGCAATGCTAATTCTTTTTCATAATTTTCTATCTGGTTTGACAATTTGACCTGGCAATCCCTTGATTAAAACTCAGTTGTTATAATTTGTAAACCATGTACTGTACCGGAAGCATTGATGTGTTCTGTTTGTCACATGCTGTTTGCTGCTGTCATTTCTCCTGCCACTGAACTCATGTGCATTATAATGTGGACACAAGAAATGCTGAAAACAGCTGTGTAGTATGAATAAATGAAAAGTTGGGCACAGCTGCATGTTGATTTGTTTTCCTGGACAGCGCGGCATTTCAGTGCTGACTTGGCACCACAGAGGGTTTGGATATACACTCACACTCACACACACACACAGGTATATTTTGCCTCAGCGACAGGAATCCCATTGGTCTTAATCAAAATCATTTTTAGGACAAATTCATAAAGTAAATACACAGTCAAAGTGTATGACAACAACAATATTTGTGAATATAAAACAGCGGAACCTGTCTTGTTTTCTGCCTAAAATAACATATTATTACTGAGTGTGTTACAGACAGCGCAAAGGCGCAAATGCCCTACACTGTTCTCAGCTTATTTCTAATTTCAATACAATAATACATGACACTGTGTGATGACACTTTCACTGACATCTGTAAAAAGTTAATAGTGGAAGAAATACTTTACTAGTAAATTTTAATACAATGTTGTAATAATTCTCTATTATAAGTAAAAGTCCTGTATTCAAAACCTCACTTAAGTAAAAGTACTATCAGCAGCAAAATATACTTAAAGTTTCTTTGCTATTTTGTGAAACCTTGGAGGATTTGACCTCTTTGGGCCTTGAACAGTTTTTTTTTTTATTGAAACCATGTGAGGAGTCTAGAGGAGAAATGTCACTTTGGTGAAATTGCTAACTCGTACACACTACACATGGCTGTAGTTCAAACACACAGTTCGATGTCTAAAGTTTGCTGATGCTGAAAGTCATCAGGTTTCTGCAAGGAAGAAGAATGCGTGGAATAAAAAAGACAACATCTCTGGTTCTGCTGCATCAGATTTGTTCCTTTTTTCAAATGTCCATTGTAAGTCCAACAATATTAGTTTTAATTTAGTGCAATGCTAAATCGATAGAGTACTCTTCCAAGCACAGTAAATTGTACTACCTTACACCACTGTTAATATTTGATTGCAAGAGAGTACCACAACCATTAAAGGGTTGTGCCTTGTTTCATTTTACTGTGCCAATGAGAGTTTAATGTGTCCGGGAACATAAAGTTGAGGTGTGTAAGTTTTACATTGATTGCTGTAAAGCACTTTGTTACCTGTAATGAAAAGTGCTATACGGACGTCCGGGTGACGCACCTCTGCGATGCACATGTAGCTTGCTAGCTTGTCCTCAACGAACCTCTTAATATAAAGTTGCTTTATGTGTATCAACCAACCTTTGTTAACAATCAAGAAATAATGGCACCACAAGTGTCACCACAAAAAAAAAAACATATGGCCACAATGCCAAAAGATGATCTGGACAATGCAATTGCTACAGCAGTGAGAACCGCTTTGCTGGAGAAACAGAGCAACCTCAACCTGATTATACAGACAGCGGTGAATAGCATCCTCATCCCGCAACTAGTGGAACTAAAAACTCAAATAGAGCACACAGAGGTAAACGTTGGTATTTTGACCAAGGACCTGGACACTTCTATAAAGGCTTTTCAAAGCAACACGGCTAAAGTTGACTCACTACAGGCAGCACTTAGGGCTGGCAAACACCATGCTAATGCTCTCCAGCACAAAATGAGTGCACTGCAAAAACTAAAATCTTAGTAAGATTAATTATCTTAATTAAAGGCAAAATATATTGTTTTTTTGTCTAACAAAATATTTCTTCTTACCAGGTGGCTTTTATGTTACAGAATTTCATTTGATTCGAGAAGCAAGTGAAATATTCTTGTTGGCAGATAATTTTGCTTATTTTAAGTAATATTTCCCCCATTTTAATGTTTTTTCCCCCTGTTTTTGAGAGCTCAGTTTTTGCAGTGCACCTAACAACTGACTCAGATGGAGAACCGTAGTCGGATGTCTAACCTGAGACTGGTTGGTCTGAAGGAGGGCCAAGAGGGATCGGATGCAACAGGATTTCTGATAAAACATCTGCCAAAGTGGATTCCATCTCTGTGGAGTCGGGTAATCAGGTAAACTTGACTATGCTGATTGCCAGGCAATTCTAAAGGGTACCCGGACCGAACCGATCAACCTGCTGTTCTTCCCCGATTATAGCAAAGATCCAAACAGCAAGAGAAAATCTTTTGTTTCAGTTTGCAAGAAAATAGCATCGCTTGGTCTCCAACCATTGCTGCGTTACCCAGCCAAAGTCAAGATTACCTACCTAGGGCAGGTTCTCCACTTCTAGAAGCAATCTGACGCAGAGTACTTTCTCCAGATGCCCTCTGTCCTGCGAAACAACGGGACTGCGTCTCTACAAAATCCCGATGAGATGGAGGCTTCCTCCCCACAATGGGCTTCTCTAGCTGCAACTGCATGTGGCCTCGGCCTCGGACTATAGCCCTGTAAGCATTACCATATACCTATTTTTTTTTCTTCTTCTTTGGCCAGCATCGTTGTTCAGTCTGAATCGTGCTGTCTAGAAATTCTTGTCTGTTAGGTTATCAGCTGTATAGTTTCTTAGACTGCTCTAACTCTGTATGGGTCACCGAATGGATTACTAGCATTTCAGATAGCTTTTTTTTAATGGATAATGGTCTCTGCTAAGTTGGTTGATTTACGGATGCCCCAACAGTTATGCCTTAGACTGCTTCTGTACAAGGAGCATCATGCAATTTAGGAATGGCCATTGCACCACTGGAATGGTCAGTGTTTGTGTTCTGCAAACCTTGGGTACTACGAGAACCTGGCGGTTTGCTTGTTTGCATTCCCATTAATATTTTTATACCTTTTATTTTGGGGTCTCTTGATATTCTACTAGGTGTCTCAGACATTCTACTGGCCAACAATCTAAATGGCCAACCTAAATATTCCCAGCTGGAATGTTCGAGGTCTAAAGTCGCCCATTAAGCGCTCTCGCTGTTTCTCCGTCACAAGCGAATATCTGTCTCATTGACTCAAGAAACACACCTAACAGAGAACAATTTGCATGGTAGATTTGTTTATGCATTGCTCTCTATTAATTATGATAAGATCTTATTAGCCTGCATTTACACACCAAATATATTTGACAGTTTTCTGCTCTACATGAACAGCTCTTTGTTAATCAGTCAATAGCTCATGAACAGTACATAGAGAGCTTCATAGAATGGGTTTTCATGGCCAAGCAGCTGCATCCAAGCCTTACATCACCAAATGCAATGCAAACCGTCGGATGCAGTGGTGTAAAGCAAGCCGCCACTAGACACTAGAGCGCTGGAGACGTGCACTCTGGAGTGACAAGTCAAACTTCTCTGTCTGGCAATTCAATGGACAAGTCTGGGTTTGGCGGGTGCCAAGAGAACGGTACTTGCCTGACTGCATTGTGCCAAGTGAGGGGGGATTATGGTGTGGGGTTGCTTTTAAGGGTGTTACGACCCGGCTCATTGTGGGGAGCAGTAGCATATGATTGGGATTGAAAATGAGGTGGAATACGACAACTGGAATGGTTCTGAGGCCTGTACCACGAAGCAGGATTTTAGCTTATCGAGGTAACTTTGGTTAATGGGTAATCTCAGGGTTTTCAGTACCACGACAGTGGTTCACTTCTTAGATCACCATGGCAACTTATGCTGAACAGCTAACCTGCTCCGGAGCAGGTTATGTTCCAGATAAGAGATAAACTCTATGAAAACGCTGCCTATTGCATTATCAGCTCTCTTGGAAAATGATATCACAATCTGTAGGACATCCCACAGACTGTTTTATAGGCTGCTTTATGTTTGCTGTGGTGATGTGGAGAAACTCTTGTAGGCAATAGTGATATCATCCTACTGAGACTGCCTTGGGCTATTGTAGGCCTACAGGTTTTTACAGTAAGCTTACTAACTGCTTTGAAATGTGTTTAATATTTTTTATTTGCTCCCAGTCCGTTTCACACAGCCTGTCGCAGCTGTTAAAATAAATGGGTTTCATTTTTCTAATGTGAGGCTGAATAGTATGAGAGGTTTGGTAAGGATATTGAAATACTAAATTTTGATATGAATGTAGGCTATTTATTTTAGGTTAGTAGCTATCTTATATGCTGAAGCCACACTGACAGGCAACAGACAGGCAACACTACAGAATACAAACACTCTAAATACTCTCCAGACTAAACACAATGATGTGCAACCAACTGCAAGGCAAAGTGATCACTGGTTCACAGCTGCTCTGAACTGTGGACGCACAAGCAATTTAAGGTGCTGCTGAGGTTGATTGGAGACTCCTGAGTGGTAGGTTTAGTCCGACCACAGCCACACCAATCATCGACGCCAGCTGCTGATTGCTTTTCAATCAGGAAGTAGGCGGTCTCATCTCCAGAGGGACCAATCCTCGACAGAGATTCACACAGCTGGCTTTGCATAACCGGCAGACTCATTAACAGGAACAGCACAATTAACATACACTAAATGGCAGCTAGCAGTGGCCATAACAAGGGGTTGAGCTTGGCCCCTTAGTTCTAGTGAAAGGAACTGTTAAAGCTTCAGCATACCAAGACATTTTGGACAATTTCATTATCCCAACTTTGTGGAAACAGTTTGGGGATGGCCCCTTCCTGTTCCAACATGACTGCAGTGCACAAAGCACAAAGCAAAGTCCATAAAGACATGGATGAGTGAGTTTGGTGTGGAGACTGGCCTGCACAGAGTCCTGACCCCAACGCGATAGACCTTTGGGATGAATTAGAGTGGAGACTGTGAGCCAGGCCTTCTCTAAACCTTGTGGACAGCCTTCCCAGAAGAGTTGAAGCTGTTATAGCTGCAAAGGGTGGGCCAACTCCATATTAAACCCTACGGATTAAGAATGGCCAACCTTCACAACATAGTTCATGAAAATGTATATGGTATCAAAAGAGAGATATCGAGGGATCTAAAGAGATGGAGCTCTCTTCATGTCTCTCTGCACAGCAGAATCTCAACTGTCGAAATTAATATCTTGCCCCACGTTAACTTTCTGTTCTTTATGATTCCTCTTACACCTCCTCCCAAATACATTTTTGAAATGCACTCTCTAATATCACAGTTGCTTTGGGGAGGACTCACGACTCTACAAAGAAGTAAGCTTACAAGAGTCCTGGCAGTTTCCAATCTTAATATTTAAAAACCACATCATTTAGACTTACCTTATACAGGCATAGGACGTAGGAATATCCAGTTGTGTTATTGGAGTATCACTGTGAACTCTCTTGATGTTCTCTTGATGAATATTTGGTGTGACGGGTGTCTTTCACAAGACACCTCTGTGGAATAATTGTCACTTTCAGTCAGGTGGGAAGCCATTTGTATTTCCCCCATGGGCTCATAAATGAGTATATACCTTCAGTGACATCTTTGACAACACTGCATTACGCACGTTTCAAGACATAAAAAAATCAATATGGGCTATCGGGCACCTCCTACTTCCTATACCTAAGGCTGACATCTGCAATGAAGGCGTATAGGGTACTCTGGAGTCACTTGGTGTCCGAGCACCCCATGGAAAAATGGGTTGGGCTAAACCAGAATTTATTTATTTTACTTTAATTTTTGTATTTTCTTACCTCCATTTGTCTGTTTTATGGGAAAGCTAATCTTTTTATGTCCTCTCCTTCCCCCTTTTTGCTAATATCTTTCTCAATTAACTGTACTTACCGCCCTTCTGAGGTTTATCGGTGTTCTAAGTGTAAATTGTTTTGTTTGGTTTATTTGCTTTCATTAAAATGTTTATCACAAAAAAGCTATACAAATAAAGCTATTATTATTGTTATACTATTATTATTATTGTTGTTGTTGTTGTTGTTGTTGTTGTGGTATTCTGGCAGTGATAGGTGCATGTCTTCAAAACGGTACTGCTTATCGCACAGTTTGTGTGATATAGAAATAGACATTCTGGTACTTCCACAAACATAACATTGTAGTACAGCACTACTTGTAAAGCAACTACTTAAACAATAAGCAGCTTGTAGTTCAACACTGTAATAATGCAACACTGTACCCTGCTTCTCAGGGGATTCAGCAGCTTAAGTGTTAACACCTTACATTATACATAACACAATACATTGGTGCCACAAAACCATAAAAAAAGTGTTTCATCTAAAAATAGGGAGCATCAGGCATTGCTTTTTATCACAGGGTAACAGATTTCAATTCCTGGACATTCCTGGACATTTAAAACAATTTAACACAGCCTCCTGTCCCCCATGTACTGCTGAGGTGCCCTTGCACCAACAGCCCTCCGTTCCATTGCACCTGCTGAGCTGCCGACTGCAGAAGAATGTGGGTGCACTGGGAAACCCCCTGACATGTTGTTGCCATGAATAGTTAAACACTGTGAATATGAAACAGGGTATTGCAGGAAAAAAACATGCACGATCACATGACTTGGAATACAGGTCAAAAAAGAGGCGAACAAAGAATTGATTTATTCATGACTGTGTCATGCGTGTGTTTTTAAATGATGTCATAAGCTTTTTCAAAGAACATACTCCATATTATATACACTGTGTTTTACACACAGCTAGCTCTTGTCTGGATACATTTAAAAGTCCACAGAGCAGGCTACTTTATGTGAAACTTGGCTAGATGTCAATAATGTATCTTATTTAATGTACAGTCAGAGGCATCATTTATTCAAGTGCTGAAACATGAATATCTCCCTCTGAACAATTGATCCTCACATCAATAAAGTGTACTGAATTACCTATTTAACCTTGCCAACCTTGCCATCAGTAAACCTTCAGAAAAAGGAGCTCAGCAACAAACTGAACTGCACACATTTGCAGCTAACTCAGTCACTGTGCTGTCACTGGGCAGAAGTTGGGGGTTAAATGCCAATACTAGATGAGGAAGTGTTAATAATTTCCCCAGTTAGTCCAGACAATCAGCTCAGCAACTTAAAAGTCAGTAGATGTAGCATGCTCTCTAACTGTTTGGCCTGCTTCTGTCCATACTGAAAAACCCCACAAACACAGTTTCAGCTACTTTGCCTTACTTCCGAGGTCATTACGCAATATTACTGCACAAATCCCTAACTATTCAGGGACAGTGGGGGATTAGTGTTGAGATTTTGGATGAGAATATATAACATATGTCAAATAAAGTCCTTTAATCAGACACTGGAGATGCACATAATTCCTCATCTGTCCACAGTGCATTTCAGTCAAGTGCATTTATTAAGGATCTGAAGTGAGTTGAGCTTTGATGTCTTGATGAAACAAAAGTGCTGGCTTCAATATTTCAAATTGTGTTCGTGCGTCTATTTACGTGTGTATATATAAAGGGCTGGTGGAAAGAGAGGAGGCTAAATAGAGCACTGTGCCTTTTGTTTGTTTGAAGCCTGTGCTTCATTGATTACCTCACTGGTTTCAAGGTAACAAGAGGATTGAGGATTTTCCTTTTTCCTGCATTTTCTCACAGTGCTTTCTTCAGGTCTCCGAGTGCACTCCAGTAACCTCATCCATAAATTTAAAACAAACCTGCCTTGCAAGCAAATCGTAGGCTTGCAAGGCAAAACTGCAAACTCCATTCAAATGCAGAGGCTGAGTGTTGTTTTCATGCTGCTGTTGCTCTCAGCAGTAATGGAAATAATAAACATTCATATACAGTAACACATTGTGTACCATATGTACTTGTTGGAGATTAAAACATTTAATGAAGGTATATTACATAAAGAGGCTCAGTTATGTAAATAAATTGAAATATCTTAAATAGATGCAGATTTAACTTGTGCACTGAATTGATGACAAGCTTATTGTTATTCTGCTATTTCTGAAGCAGCTGCTAAACCTGTGTTCACATCAACCAATAATTAGGTATACAGCACTGTATAAATGGACAATACTGTATACACAACAAGAAAAATCTTGATATATTTTAAAGGAAAAACCCTTTAATTAATTATGAAAAATGATTAATGTTGTAAAAATCAGGCTAAAACAATTTTCTTAATATGATCAACTGTCAGAACATAAGGACACAACTGTTCATATGCTGTAACTTTCATCATTTGTTTGGATGGATAGAGAGGATTAATGCCACCCCATCTGTTTTCTCCATACCTACCAAAACACTGAAGCTCTCAGACGTGAGACAGGTGTATCACACTTATCTGTGAAAAAAAGAAAATTCTAAAGCAAAGCATGGGTTTGCTGACAAACTCAGATTTAAAAGTGCTGCCTTTGGATTTCATCTATTAGCGAGGGAGGTTGTTATGGTGTGGAAAATCGACAGCAAAAAGATATTGCTTTCTCAAAACAAAGTGGTGTGTATTGTTTTTTTCAGATATTGAAAGCCGGCCTTGGTCACTGAATACATCATATATATGCAGCAAATGTGTTGTTGGATACAGTTTTGAGTAATTTTGCCTGTTTACAGCTCCACTTACAAACTGTCAGCCATAGATGATCATATTTGTCCTGGACACTAACCATTTGCCAATGCATACTGATGAAACTACATCTACTAGTGGGCATGATCATGTCCTATATCACCATCTGAAACCACACTTTCTTAACTCTTGTGCATAAATCAGTTTTTTTTTAAATAATGGACACAGACTGCAGCATCAAAGTACAGCACTGGATGAGCAAGTAAACACTTATTTGGGTAGTGATGCAAATTCCTGGAAGTGTGTGAATCTGAGATGAGACATACGTGTTTCTGTCCTCATTAATGATGCAGTGTAAGAAGACAGACTGCGTACGCAGATCATGTTACAGTATTGGAGTTAGAGTAAATTGAAATAGAGGATTGTGTGAAGAAACATTTATATAATCAGTGCATAACTATGTTCTTTTAGGTACTTAACAATGATATCCCTTTACAAAAATGCATACGGATGTGTAAAATAAATGGTACATTTTAATGATACATTTAGCTTTTTATTAATCTATTAGATGAGCTATGTATTTCAGATCTCATTTCAGATCTTGTCAAACAGTCTGAAGCAATATTGGCCCACTACCAATCATACTAGGTAGCTTTTTTACAGAGTTGGACTACAGCAAGGATGGCCCGATCAATAATTTTGCTAAATCGTATTCAGGAAAATGCTTGACCGCTGTGGCTAATGGGTAAATAAACATTTGGTTAAATGATGGCAGTTCACTGCTTCATCAAAAGCAACAATGCAGTCAGTGGTGGTGAGTCAACATGACTATCTAAAAAGGTTTGCCAGTCAGAACAAAACGAACATCCTCATTACTAAGTTAAAGCTGTCTGCTTCACCAGACGCATTCTTTAGGGAGGGCATGAGGTTACACACACACCATGAATGATTCACAGGGTCTGATTTATCAACAGTACTATTAAACCAGTGTGAGCACCTGCACATACTGTAAACCAGTCAGAGAGAGGAGATGGAGTAAGTTGTCAGTGGAAGATGTCAGCAGGGTTAGAAATATGGTACCCCCTGTCACATTTTCTCACTGCCTGTTGTGATTTTAGCTTACTGGACATCCAGTCACCAGAAACAAACTCCTTCAACTCTAAATGGATTGAATAATGGGAAATTAAATCCTGGCATGTACCAGCTGTTCTCACCAAAATCTACTTTTTCGACTTTTTAGCACATTAATGTTTGTGACTGTCTGTATGTTCTTGTACTGTGCTAAAAAAAACATCTCAAAAACTACTAAGCATCTGTTGTATGTTGTACCTAAACACTGATGACTAACCTTGAAATGTCAGTACTAGGGCAACGATAACAGGTTTCACTTTTTATGCTAAAATAGCAGTTCACACTCCACCTGTGGTGCAAGATGTGGTTTAGAATAAGTGTGAATGGAGTGGACAAAATCTGATGATTAAAACTATGTGGGCGGTTCAGCCAGTGGCTTAATCAGACCTTCAGGTATTCATCCCCAAATCAGTACTATTCATTCGGTGCAACAGGTCGAGCATCAAGTGCAGAAGACGGACCTAACCTGAAAATACTCAAACAATACTCCCATGATTCAAGTGGTGGCATGTAACAATTTTCCTGTGCTGTTGGTTCGTACATTCCCATAAACCACAAGGGCATGTTAAAACTGGTAAGAGGAAATGCTGATTTAAAAAAAAGATCAAACAATTGTGGTTTGGTTGGCATAGTGTTTCCAGCTCAAACATAGTAGTGTTTTTTCTTGTAAAATAATCTCATAAATATGAAAGAATAACATCAAAGGTTTACAATAAACACAATTTTATGGGTAATTGTCTGCAGATCAAGCATAATATATGGAGAGAAATCACAGTTATACCATATAAAACATATATCTCCTTCTCCCTACCATATCTGCTTGCAGTTATTTACACTAAAAGCCACTTAACGCTACACTTCACCCCTGTCATTGGAAGTCTATTTCACTAAACAAATAAATTACTCACACAGCTGAATTCATCATCAGCTATTAAGAGGTGAGATTTGCTTTATTTTTCTCTACTGAGGCCATTTTGTCCTATTGAAAATTGTTCTGCAAAAAAGAAAAGAGGTGGTTTTGAATTATTCAAAGGATTGAATTTCTTAAAAAAAAGATGTTTCATATGCTGAAACCTCCATTTGTTTGGCTGGATCAAGGGTTTGGATTCAGAAAAAAAGGAACATCCTAATTATTGAGAGTTGTTAGCTACATCGGAATACACTGCTACCTTGTTTAAGAAGAGCATCAGGTTACACACACGCTTAATAATTTATCAGGTTTGGCTTATCAAAGATAATGTTAAAATCAATGAGAACACCTGCTTGGAAACCTGTCAAATAAACAGGATACATTAAGAGATTGGGCTAAATAACTGATTCCGGATTAGAAACAACCTGATCTCACTGAAATAGAAATATTGTACTCACATTTTCCCATGTTATGTTGTCCTTTTGGGTTCCTGAACATCTGAAAAAATGAGCCAATTCTTCATTTTGTCCAATGAAAAACAGTTATTAACATTTAAACATTATGTTTTGGAGACCAGGGGCCATATTACAGAAAGTTCCTAACTGGCAGATCCTATCCTAACTGCTTAACCATGGCAATAAGGGTTAGGAACTGATTTAGGAAAAAGGCCATTACAGATTAACAGTTCCTAAGTCAATATTCCTTTCCTAACTTTAGATAAGAAAATTGTATTACAGAAGCATCCTAACTTTGTAAAATCTGAAACTCTCAACTTTAGGATAACTGTTAAGCTGTCGTAACTTTTACTTTTCCACCAGGTAGTGTTTGCTAACTCGTTTAATCCACATGGTTGCTCTTTAATTGCTTTTACAAAAACAACAAAATGTCAACAGGCAGAACTTAATTGATTCTACTGATGTGTTTGATGACAAAACACTCGTTAGTAGAAAGGCTGTAGGCGATGTAACGCTAGATTATGTCTCATTATGTAACATAATGTAAAGGCTTGATGTAACAAAAGGATCCTAATGCAAGTCTTTGATAGGAGGAGATCATTAAATTCAAGAAATACATGAAAAACATGATGACGTTAGCCCGCAGCCTTTATTATGATTATTAGCCTGTTTTTTTTACCGTCATAATTAACTTTCCCGAGAAGAGTAGCCTACGGGTTTCTGCCGGGGTCAGTGAGGGAGCACAGGAGGAGTCACCAGCGGTTTCATCTGTTCTTTGGACACAACAGTTTCCTGTGTCTTCATATCACTGAAAATGGACTTATTTTCTTTTTGACAGCATCAGCGCTCCGCTGGATGCCAGATATGCGGCGGAGACTGTGTCTGCTATTGCCCACTCTCTCTCTTTAATCTCCCCAGTTAAGCGTTATGTGTATTTGGATTTCTCGAAGGAGGTTACCAACACCTCTAAGTCATCTGACTTGAAGTTCAAGGATAGTTGTTGTTTCTGCTCCATTTTCAGGGTATGTTTCATTAAAAAAACCAAAAAACAGCGATTAAAAGCCGTTTAGCTCGGCGAAATGAGAAAAGTGGCATCGGTTGCTAGGTAACAGACATAAAAGTTGATAACCGATGGTGGATTGAGTATTTAGGATTTCCTAACCTGAGATAAGATAGGATGAAATAAGATAAGATAGGATTCCTAATGTTAGTTAGGATTTGCTTCTGTAATACCAAATTGAGAAAAATCCTTTCTTTGACTCTTCCTTTCTTAACTTATGACTTAAGATAGGAAGTTTCTGTAATACGGCCCCTTCTGCCTCCATCGCTGGGCTTAATTGTAAGCCCTGAAGTACGTCCATCCATCCATCCATTGTCAACCGCTTATCCTACGTACAGGGTCGCTGGGGGCTGGAGCCAATCCCAGGCAGGGTACACCTTGGACAGGCCTGCCAGTCCATCGCAGGGCTGAGGTAGGTTTTGTTCATTATAATTCTGATATTTTGAGACTCTCATTACACCAGCCAGAATGGAGTGACTTACAGTGCCTTGCGAAAGTATTTGGCCCCCTTGAACTTTTAGACCTTTTGCCACATTTCAGGCTTCAAACATAAAGATATAAAACTGTAATTTTTTGTGAAGAACCAACAACAAGTGGGACACAATCATGAAGTGGAACGAAATTTATTGGATATTTCAAACTTCTTTAACAAATAAAAAACTGAAAAATTGGGCGTGCAAAATTATTCAGCCCCCTTAAGTTAATACTTTGTAGCGCCACCTTTTGCTGCGATTACAGCTGTAAGTCACTTGGGGTACGTCTCTCAGTTTTGCACATCAAGAGACTGAAATTTTTGCCCATTCCTCCTTGCAAAATAGCTCGAGCTCAGTGAGGTTGGATGGAGAGCGTTTGTGAACAGCAGTTTTCAGTTCTTTCCACAGATTCTCGATTGGATTCAGGTCTGGACTTTGACTTGGCCATTCTAACACCTGGATATGTTATTTGTGAACCATTCCAGTGTAGATTTTGCTTTATGTTTTGGATCATTGTCTTGTTGGAAGACAAATCTCCGTCCCAGTCTCAGGTCTTTTGCAGACTCCATCAGGTTTTCTT
>NC_060166.1:13744572-13834851 GCF_021292245.1 Micropterus dolomieu
GGTGCATTTATACGGAGACTTGTTTTCACACAGGTGGATTCTATTTATCATCATTAGTCATTTAGGTCAACATTGGATCATTCAGAGATCCTCACTGAACTTCTGGAGAGAGTTTGCTGCACTGAAAGTAAAGGGGCTGAATAATTTTGCACGCCCAATTTTTCAGTTTTTTATTTGTTAAAAAGGTTTGAAATATCCAATAAATTTCGTTCCACTTCATAATTGTGTCCCACTTGTTGTTGATTCTTCACAAAAAATTACAGTTTTATATCTTTATGTTTGAAGCCTGAAATGTGGCAAAAGGTCAAAGTTCAAGGGGGCCGAATACTTTCGCAAGGCACTGTAAGTTGTTCGCAGCGCAACATCACAACCAAGCTCTTGGTACCATGTGAGCAAGGGCACATCTGCTGTCTACTGTAGGAGTGAGAATAACAGACAGCATACAGTGATTTTATCTTGAGTAGGCCTAATGTGCGTCAGGAGCTCAGCCCTCTTACAGATGCAGGAGTGTCAATCTGTGATTTGGAGCTGTCTAAGGATTTGCCCTTGAATCACAGGCGTCAGACAGCTGTTTGTTGATCCGTCTGAGTCACTTGTATACCGAGGACCCTGTCCAACTGATGGCCTAATTCAATGTAAATACAGGCCCTCCTCAGCCTCCCTGCTGTTGCCAAAGACAGCTGTTCTTCGGGCAGACTTGGCCTCCTGCCACTCCCCTCTCAGCTTTTCAAAACACTCTAAACTGCATTTCTTCAATGAATTAAATTATTAAAGGATGATTGAGGTCATTTTCAACATCACTCTTATTTTTTTTCTCCATTTGTTTGATGGTGGTCAGAAGGTTGTTCCTTGTGTTAGCCTAGTGGACTGCGTTTTACTCTCCTTTGGGGTTTAGTTGCTCTTTTATCCATTGAATTTGACACAATTAATAATGACAATGACAAAAACTAGAAGGCAGAAAAAAATCAGCCTAATTTCCAGCCAGGTACTGTAAATGCTGAAATGACAACTGTCACTAGCAGGTTGTAGCTAGCTAATTAAGCTAACATTAACTCCATGAGTTAATTTGGATAATGAGTTTGGCAGGAGTTGCTGGAGTGTAAAGTTTCCCAAATCTAACAAGGAGCAGAACATCAGCTCATGTTAGCCTAAACTCTGATATAGAAACATCGACAACAACACCGGCGCCCACACAGCGGGGAAATACTACTGAGAGTATCTTTTTATACATAACCTGTAATCCCACAAAATAATGTTGTATAAAGGCATCCTGGTCTTGGAAATAAAGCTGGGTTAGGTATTAGGCAAGTAGCCAGAGATGCTGAGGTTTACAGCTTACATTAGAGCAGACAAACACACTGTTAACTCCAGTCCTTACACTTTTGCTCTTGTGCTTTTGGTTTTGGAGATGGTACCTCTCAAATGTAACAATGCCTTGTTGCATTTACTACACTCTGAATGGACAATCCTTGTTTGAAGGAATGGTTTAGGGATCAATCAATAGGAATGTGGGATTGTAGAATTACTTTCTGTTTTAAAATGGATTATATAATCAGTATGAATCAACAACATCTAACTTGTAGTTGTCTTATTCCCTTGCCCTGTAGTCTGATTCTTCAACTGTTGCTACTACTGATGCTGTATTTGTTGCTTTACAGTGATGCAGGTAATTGTTATCTTGTCTTTAACTCGTAAGTCATTCATCTGGACAGGAGCCTGATAAATAAATGTTTACAAGTGAAGTGTAAAATGTATTCATGTTAGAACAAATAAAACAGCACAGATCATTGATTAACATGATTTCAACCTGACTTCACATTTTGACAAACATTGTAGAATTGCTATAATCTTTCCAAAAATGTGTTGTTTTTATGTTTCAAGGGCATACTTTGTGTCAACACACAAAGTATCATGTGTGCACCCAAAGCTAATGCTGCCAAGGGTGGATCTCATAACCACACACCCATTTGACGTAATTTCCTACATAATGGTGATGTAAATATGACAACAACCATCCATCTGCCCACAAATTCACCACACCCATCTGGACAAATACTGTGAGGAAGACTCCTCGACCAGGACAAAAGTGGAACACTAGAAATTTAACGTTTAATTATCTGCTTTCATTAGATGCTACTAATGAAAACTTTTCACACACAGAGCAGCTATTTTTTTCATAGACAACAAAAATATTTTAGTCAAATGATAAGGTTTACTCTCATTTACACAGCTGCTTTTAAATTTAGGCTGAAGTAAGGATACTCATTTGTTATCAGGAAACAGGGCCTATGCACCTTCACCATCTATCAGTCTTGGGGACTACCTGTGGGGTCACCTACCAGAACACTCAACTCCAAGAAATGATACAGACCAAGGCCGTAGATACAGGGAAGCTATAACACAGGCTGTTATTGGGCCGGCCACCTGCCCATGCATCAGTTTAATGTTCTTTATCACCATCACATCCGAGCTAGAGTCATTCATCCACACCAGGGAGAGTTTACTGTAGAGGTGTCTGGTTCAGAGACACATATGAGTCAGACATTTTGAACAGTGACAAGCTGCCACAGTCTGTGTATGCTCACTGTTTTATTGGTCACAAACACGCACACTAGCACTCTCTTGTATGCAGCTCAGAGAAACTGCATAATTGTCTCTGACGCAGCCCTGACACTACCCTTTTCCATTCTCACTCTGTCGCTCCTCTTCTCTGGTAAGCGTATGCCTCTAGGCCATCCTGTAAGACATGAAAAACACAATCGTGCGAAAGTGTTGAGCAACATGGACTGAATTCAGAAAGCTTTTGACAGCTACATTTTTACCAAATAGGAATTCTTAGATGATGATCCCTGTAATTGTTTAGACACTGCAGGGAGCATTTATCTGTCTCACACTGAGACATGGGACACTTAAAAGATTACTAATTGACATGTTGGCAGTTTCTGTTGGATTTGGTTTGCTTTGCACCAGTCAGCAGAAATAAAAATGCAAGACAATGTAAATAAAAGCATTTAGTCACTGATTGCATTTTGGAATTACATTTTTGTAACTATAATGTTCAATGGGATGTACCTAATGTGCAATATGGGACCGGTCTAATGAGGGATTGGTATGGTCAAGGCAAAATGAAAAACAAACCCAGACTGAATGAAAACAATGTAGAGATAAGCTACACAGGAACAGAGAAAAGGCTGCAAACAAACTGCTGTAGCTGAAATAGTGGGTAACATCAGTGTGTGTCTGGCACACTGATAACGCTTTTTTAAATGAAGCATACTCTCTTTCAGAGATACTGACTCATGAATACTTTTGTTTCAAAATTGGCTTTTAGTGGTTTGGATTAGATGATAACTCCACTTATCATCCACCAAAGAAATGCAGTTGTGCCAAAGTGAGCGTAGTTTGCTAGGCAAAGTAAAATGACATTGTCTGGATGCAACTCCCACTTCAAAGTCTGTCAGAACATTACATATCAATGGACCCCCAGTGAGGGCAGTGGGGCCTGCCCACCGGGCCTGGCTCCAGCACCGGCAGCATATCGAGGCCCCTTCCATCTGTTGCCCTTGTCCTGGGTGTGTGTGTGTGTGTGCTGGCCTGCTCAGATCCTATCTCTATCATCTGCTGAACTCTAATGCCTCTCTGTTTCCCTCTTATTAGGCCTGAAAAGATGCACCAGATGGCTTGTGGGAGAAAATCATACTCCTCCAAAAGGGAAAGAGGCACCACCCACAGCCATGGTAGAGCTCTGAAAGATTTAAGACATGCCATACTTTAAACACACACGCACACACATAAAGACCTCATTGATTCACGCTTGAATTGTACAAACAGCGTTATGTCCCTAGAAAGGAATGACAGCAGCGTATAAATTAGACGATCGAGTCTTTAAGATGGATACTTGATATATTGACCGAACACACGTGACCTTGACTCTGTGGCTACACGGTATGTCTGAACAGGCAATCTGTGTGTAATAGTGTTCTGTTCGCAAACTAAATAGTCCTTTTACACAAGCATGTATTAAAAGATTCAAACATGCTTGAGCTTCAATTCACACTGATGGGTCATTTACCTTTATTCATTTAGCTGACGCTTTTATCCAAAGTGACTTACAATTGCTATATAGGTCAGAGGTCACATACCTCTGGAGCAACAAGGGGTTAAGTGTCTTGCTCACTGGTGGATGTCTCACAGTGGGAATTGAACCCAGGTCTCCCACACCAAAGGCAGGTATCTTATCTATGCGCCATCCCCAACCCCATCTCCACTACACCTGACCTGCATATGAGAGCATGAAAATTCCAGTGGAGAGTGGAGCAAGTGTTCTGTCTGGTTTTCTCCCTGTTGTTAAGTTTTTTTTACATTTATATTGATTCATAAATCCAGAAAACCAGGTTTACTGAAGGAATAAGAATACACCCCCACATTGATATGCTAAAACTAAATATAAAGAGTGAAAATGCAGTGAATCATTTGCCATATACATCTATACTGAGTCATCTTTAAAAGTGTTTTACCAGAGTTTCACAATAACAATGATGAACTTCCACTATGAACTGATTTTAGCTTGAAAACACACAAGCAGCTGACAAAGCACACACACACACACAAATTTTCAAATACAACACCCTGATCAGATTTTATTCTAAACGCTCCCTTTACCCTCAAACAGCTCATTTCCCCCCCCTTTTCCCCCTACACAAAAAGCCACCCTGGAGCACTGATCCTTTCCAGTAAATTGTTCTGTCGAACACTTGGGTCACATTCTTGTGTTTTTTGATTCAGCAACTCAAGTTATTCGAGTCCAAGCCGACTGCTGGACTGAAGCTTAAAAATACCTGCATGACACTTTGCAGCAAAATGTAGCACGCAGCTGCTAGATCATCTGATGGCTTTTCTTCAGGTTATCCAGGCATGCAGACACACACACACCATCATCATCATCATTAGCGGCTGCGCTATTAACAACAATTTAGTGATTTTAATTCCCTCTTGGTTGCTGACTGTTTTTTTTCCATCATACTGTAAGAGCAAAATGAAAAAATAGTCTGTGAGGTTTAATGTACCAGATGTAATTTAAAACAAGTAATAATGTGCAGAGATGTCTGTGCATGAGTTTATTCATTTTCATGCATACAACACACTTGGGGAAATTATGTCTTTTTCCTCTCTGCCTTTCCCCATGGTTTTGTTTTTCATAGTGCAACATCCAGGATTCTGGTTTCCCTCGAGCAGGGCTACCTCAGTGTACCAGCCCTATCCTCGTCTCTCTGGCCTGGCTGAGATCCTCAGAGGGCCAGGTCCAGCTCCTCAGGTTCAAAGGAGATGAGCTGGCCCGAGGTGGTGGTTTTTGATCCTCACACCAGACGCTGTCTCACCTCCACAGCAGACAGGCTCTTTATTCAGTGACGCCTGAAATTAGATGGTGCACTTTTTCAGGGGGGTGGAAATGTTGTGGTGGAACTGGCATCAGGGTTGCCCCTGCCAATCCCTGGAGCTACAGAAGCATCTGGAGAAATAGGCTGTGGACTTTGAATTTTCTGTCACCCAGAACAAAAGAACTTTTGTCCATGGATGCAAATTTGTGTTCATTCCAATTTCTGCAATATCTTTCTGCATGTGTGCTTTTGTGCAGTCATGCATGCATAAGGGTTTGCTTTATCAGTGACACAATTGCAGCTCTTCCAGAATTAATTCCCCGCTGCCAAAAACAACATATGTTCTTGTCTTATACAGCGATTCTGCTCATGTCCAAGCAGTTTTTGGCTGTCTTTAAACGTCTTTAACGGGGATGAAGGATCTGTACAGTGCATGTGCAAACTGCAAAGTGAACTGACAGTTTTCACTTACTTAAGCATAGTTTCCTGATTGTACAGTTATTTCACAATGAAACTGGACTCTTTCTTTTCTGTCTTCCACCACATCTTCTTCAAAACCTCTTGTCCACCTCCCTCCTGTCTCTCCCTTTCTACCTCTATCTCCCTCTCTCTGAGCAACTCCCCCTTCCCTTTTCCTTTCTCTCCTTCCAGTGCTGCAGCCCACCCTGCTCTGAGCTTTAATGGTACATGCCATTAGAAAGCCATTCTCTGGAAGGGAGGAGGGGAGGGTGGTCTCAATCTCAGCTAAGAGGCTACTTTAGTCCCCCAACATAAGCACATTCACAGATGTCTCTGCACGCGTATAGCCGCGTCTCACCCGTCACGACAGAGCCGCCTGCTTCTCTGTGAAGCAACGAGCCGCGGACAAGGAGAAACAGAGAGGGGACAGATAACCACAAAGAGAGGTGGACAGGAGACGAGAGGGAAGCAGAACAAGAGACAGAAGAGGTGAACACATCGCTGCCACTCTGACGCCTCCTCTCGTGCGCCTGTTTTCGGCTTGTGCGAGCGCAAGAAGAGGAGAGAGGGAAGGGAGGAGAATAAAACCTCGGAGCTTGTGTACTCTGTTTGCTTTATATTTCCGTCCTTTTCTTTTTTTTTTAATCTCCATCATCCAAGGCATGAAGGCGGGTGTCAGCTGGCACGGCAGTATAAAAGAAAGGGATGCTTTGAATGCTGCCTCTCTTTCGACAAGGGGCAAGGAAGAGGAAGTGGGGGACAACACAGAGCGGGGACAAAAACAGGATTTCTAGAATGAATGGGAGTCCTTCTGCCGCATGCGCTGGGAATAGCAGTGTCACACTGAAGTCTCTGAATGAGGTAAAAAAAAAAAAAAACAAGACAAGAAATTAATGATACCACTATGTTTCTTTCTCTTCCGTGCCTGATTGGCCGGCAGGGTCAGATATAGATCTGAGAGACACTTGAAAGCACGTACAGAGAGAACAGAACCAATTTCCATGTTGATCAGGCTTGGAACAGAAGTGGGGAGATTGCCATCTTTGTCCCTGGGTCGTTGTGTACAGCAGCACGGTGGAAGTGAGGGGAGATGTATGCATGTAGCATGCTGCAGAGAGGCAGCGTGAGCTGGGGGTAGAAAGAAGAGTCAGTGTCGGCCTGATGAAAAGAATTGCTGATAATCCTCCTGATGAGCACTTGGGTGCTGAGATAGCAAAGGGGCATTGAGAGATCTTCTCTTAACTGACCAGCAAAGCTGCTCCTGCACAAGGTCCAATTAGATATTAGATTCAGTCAGTTCAGCTGATAAATGCAAATTATATTCACTTTTTCATAAAATATGAATTTGATCTCCTGTGGAGCACATTACAAATCCAGTGAAAGAAATAAAATATATGAAGGCTCAAAAAAAGGGGGGATAGAACAAAATACAGTGCTCGTTTTCTAAAGCAAAGTCTGACAGAACACTGCTCACTAGTGACCCTGGGGAGCCGTACCTTCCAGACAGAAAATAACAACTTGTCCACAGAGGTGAGCAAAAAAGGGGCATTGGCTTGAGAAAAGGAAAGCTTGAGTTGAAGTTAAGTGGGCTGTACGCTCTCATTTCTGACACCTACCTAGAAAAACCTGGCTCTTTGTGAAAAGATGCAGTAGTAGTGGTTGTTTTCGTGACCAGCACAGGTGCAGGAGCAACTCTGCTCCCTGGTCATGGAAAGAAGAAACAACAGTGCATTGTTTCAACCCATGTTCCACTTCTGTCCACTAATGAGACAATGAAGGGCATATTTTGTGTGTTACGATCACTTGGGTGTGTAAGGCATATCTAGAAGGAAGCAGGAAATATGCATAGTGATGGGAAAACAGGGCTAGCAGTCTAATATGCATGTGAAACATGCATTGGTAATATTATATTGCAGTGCTTAATTATATGTATTTTTGTAGTTAGCTGGGACTCTCAGTATTCTCAGTGGTAAATCTTGCACAAACTATGGTTCTAGTGCCAAAGGTCTGGGCTCCGGGCAGAAGTCCTTAGTTACGTGTCAAGACACATAAACCTAACTCTCCCTGGAAGTTCTGACTGGTCCATTCCCAGAAAGGCTGACACCCATAATGACATCAGGCACATTGGGCAAATATGCTGTATCTCAAGCTCATATTTCAACAATCAAGCCACTGTGTCTTAGAAAAGAAAACAATTTGGATGCTTAATTTGTGGAATTATTAACATATCAAATACCATTTAATAGCTATTGGATAGATACAATATTTATAGTGAGCCTTATAGTGTTGTGAGTATGTGTATTTGTGCCATTTTATGGGGAAACAAACCGAAACGTCTGGTCACTGCAGGGCTGTGTACCTATCAATCAGGAAATACAATAAAACACACGTTCTCCTCCCTCTCCAAACTTCTCATCTGTTCCATATGTCTGCATACATGATGCATGGTGGCAACACCTGGCACTCATTTCTCCGCCTGTACAGTATGTTCACATGCAATCAAGCCACGCATGTTCTCAGCTGTTTCTCACACAGGTGTTAGCGAACCTATATAGCGCTGCACTCTCTGACCATGTATATATTTAGTTTCTGCTCAGACTGGCAACGTCAGCAAATAGCATCCGTAGCTCATTTATGGGAGCGGACAGCTTGTCATTTCATTCTGTGTTGATAGTTGCCCCCAGCTCTTTGGCCATACAATACATAAAGTGCTAGACACACATGATGTGGCTGCAGTTCGTTACAGTATGGATAGAAGAGAGTAAATCTATTGGCACCACAAAGCATACTTACAGTATAACATATGAATGTTATTCATTTTCTTTTCATAAATGTCATCAATCAAAATAACATTAGTTTGGTTAGTTTATATGCTTTACTATTGTGCCTTTCTTTTTTATAGAGCTATTATTTATTATAGAGTATTTTATCGCTTTAATGAAAAAGCCCTATTAAACACTCTACGTACTGGAAAAGGGTCAAAAACTATTGTAACTGGAGAGCTGGGGGGTTATTGTAAAGTGGCATAATCCACAATTGTTTTTATTTAAAAAGCTTTTCACTTTACAATGAGCACTGAAATGTGAAGCAATCAATGTTAGGAACGGAAAAGGAAAAAGAAAACTGCAACTGCAGTACATCGCCTCACATTACCATTTTTACCCTACCAAAAACTTAAAAAAATGCATTATAACAGCATATTATTAAGTCTTATTAAACAATGTATTATCATTTAGATACACTATCAGTGACTGTAAGAATGATTAAGTGGTTCCAAATCTTAGCTTTTTCCTCATCTAGAATGGGGAACACTACACAATCAATGTCATCATAACATGGGTATTATACTATACAGGTATATATGCGTTTACATCTTGTAGAAATGCAGGTGTTGCATGTTCACATGTGGAGTATATGTGTTTATCACAGATAGCTCAGGAGCATTTCACACATCATTGCACAGTGTAATAATGGGTTTGGAGCCTGACAAGACGCAGGGATTAGACTTTGCACAAATGTTTTGAAAGCTATTGACAAGGCTGCGGAGGTTTAGAAAGAGAGGGCAGTGTGTGGGTGCGTGTAAAGCATGTCTACCTACACTGAGAGTTCACAGATACAGGTTTTTGAACCCCACTCCACTGGGCAAAAATCTTTTATATTTGATGTGTGTTGAGTGTGTGCTGTAGGTTTCTCTTTGAAGGTAACTGCACTCCTCTGTAGATTCAGTCATGGAGCTGTCCAGCCTTCGGCAACAGTGGGGCAGGGGAGCAGACATGAAGATAAAACCTCGCCTTTATCACATACAGTATGTTAGATACTCTATATAGCTGAACAACCCACAGTATGAAGTGTATAGAGTACAGTGTGTGCTTAAGTACATATACGTATATATAACAGATAAGACAGTAGTTCACACAGCTACATGGGCTCTCACATCTTGCGACTGGAAATATAGGTTTGCAAAAGCACACTCATTCTCATGAACAACTGTGTGCTATCACTACAATCAAAATGTGTAACAGAAAGCAAAATCCACTACAGGAATGGGAATTCAGTGGGGAACACTAATGCAATACTGGGGCGAACATTTTCCCATGTAAATCTTGTTGATCATGAATATTAACCACTGTGACTGCTTTCCAGAGTGACGCCACAGCAGTCTGATCTTTTTGAGGCTACATCAACAAATTCTCCTGCAGTCTGAATATAGTCTAAAAGGGTTGCATGTTGACAGCAGGATTAGGATGTACATTTTATAATTATTACATGTATTACACAATACCTGCAACAAACATGCACAAAATAACAGTTTGGATTAGCACTGTAACGTGCTATTATACTATTTATATCAGCTATGATTATTGGTCATGGTATGGTCAAGTGCGGATGGCTGTATTCATATATAAAGGATCAGGCTATTGCATTCAGAGTGCTTAATCCCAGTTGATAAATTACCATTCGTTTCAGTTTTACCCATTTTTACAGAAAAAAACAGCATTAGTTGAAATGATTTTCACCCCGATTTTTATGCCCTTGTGCATCCAAAAGTACTTTTTCCTATAGCATCAATAAGCAGATTGCGCAGTTTAAAAGGTCCTCTTGTAAGACGAGCATCTAAGAGAAGGGTTTTGGTGACAGAAGTTGAAGAGAAACCTCGTATAAAAAAAGACTAACTGTTATAACCATATTACAAATTACGTTTGCAAAATATGCTATATGTGATTTTGCACAAATCACAGTTCTGTATAGTTCTTTATGTCCCATGTACACTTATTTCTAATTTTTGCAATAAAAGGGGGAAAAAAAGATTCTGATTATTCCGATACCACATGAATGCACCATCAGTCACTGTTCACCCCTCCCTTTCCAAGCGCGCAGGAGACGCTACGGTGGCTGACACGCTTTGTCGGCTCTTGTGCTAAATAAATAACAATGGTGTTCAGCAATAATATAAGTCACTCTAACAGTATGAAAACATGTGATGGCATGGTGTGACTATGGCCTATGGCGGTCCCAAAGGCAGGTTCTTTAAACGTACTGGTCACATGCCCTTTTTAATGAACAGCTTAGAAGCAAAGTTATAGCAAAATGAAGACTAAGAACAATCTGTTGGGCCTTGCAGAAGTGCTGTTGTACCTCCGTGGATTACACTCCATGGGGCACTTAAAATCTGTCTGGCTGCCCATTAAGACAGCCACTATCCTGGCTCATTAATGTCCTGCTGAGGAATTAGAATAAACTGTGCTCCACAGACTTGCGCTGGCAGAGGCTCTCTGCCTTCTATCCAGCAGTTTTTCTCCCTCCAGGGACAGCAGTTGTTTGCCTGAAGTACATCAGAGCAGCTTGGAGTGACCAACAACACAGAATAATTAGATGTTCAATTCCTCCAAATGGGCTGGGTGTTGAATTCATCCTGACTTGCTTCAGCAATTTCGGCAAAAGTTGCCAAATATAATCACTGTGTAGGACATCACCACTCACTTAAATGGGAAATCGAGTTTGAAAACCGAGGATTATAAGATGAGGATGGGACGCAACGCCATCCTGGAAGTAGTGAAGCAGCACGAGTCGCAATCAAGTGCATTAAAATCACAGGAACAGAGTGCTTGGAGTTTGATTAAAGCTGTGTTTTACTATATGTTTTGTTTGCACATTGTGCTATATTTATGTTTTGGTTATTCCTCTTTTGTTCTGCGAGAAATGTTTGAGTTTGAGAATAGAAGGGTCTATCTGTGTCTCCTAGAGGTAGCTATTTGATTACTCAGAACTCTCACCAGTGGACCTTTTATGACCCCAGTCGAATTGGGGAAGGTATTTGTGAAAACTCTTATGTTAGAAATAACAATTAATTCAATGAAAAAACATGACATTATCACTCGTGCCAAAAGTGGAGACCTTTGGGTTTGATTGTTCTGTTTGTTAAAGCTAAACTCAGCAGACCCCTACTTCACATATCATCATTTGTTTTTCAGCAACAGAAACAGTTAGAACAGCTTCACTAACAGAGCAAGTTTCAGTTCATGAAGAGGAATTCTATTGCAAACAAAACCCAGTAACATGTTAGCAAGTGGCTGCTTTTGCATCTTCTAAACAAGTTGGTCTGAGTGTCAATAAAATGAACAGCATAATTTCTGTTTCACAGGGATGTGCTGCTAAGGCTTGTAAAGCTGTTTACTTGTTCAATCAGTAGCATAATTCAAATAAGTTCCCCCGTTTTCTTAATTAATTTTTTTGTTTGGTATAATCTCATTATGTTTATTTGTGGTTACCCATGGTCCCCGGGGCAGTACTGCTGTGTTAGAAAAAAAGAGGTATTAGGGACAGCTGGCAGTGTGGTATCTGTTGTATTCACATTCATCAGGCCTGCTGGAGATTAGAAGACGGAGCAGAGATGCTACTGGAGGCGTATAGTATGTGCAGTCAAATAGCGCACAGTATATCCCCACACACCCCACCGGCACCAACAACACACACACACACAACCTCCCCCGCTGTCAAACTATATTCTGCCACACACACCAGGAATAGAGGATGGATAGAGTGGAAAACTCTTCTTTTCTCTCTTCTATCCTAAGATAATTTCACATTTTCTTTGAGTGTTACAATTACATAACGTAGAAAGCGAATAGGAAGAGCTCCACTCTGTCCTTCATGGCAAAATGAGCTTAACCAATAATCAGAGTGGTGGAGATGGCACAGCTTGTATCTGCAGCGGGGTGTTCAGCTCAGTGGGAGGAGGAGTTGCATACATGGAGCTAAGTGTGAGGCTATAGTACTATATACTATATGTTCTGCCTAACAGTAGGTGTCTGAGGCCGGGAGGCTGAGATGATAATTTCACATAATGACAGAGGTCGACTCTTCTCCTCACCCTGTCCACACAATGATGATATGACCTGACAGCGGTGAACACTGTGGGTGAGGTCCGTGTTAGCTGTAATAAATACATATACGATGGCATAAATTTATGCATCCAAATCAAGCAATACGACCACTTAATTCCTAATATTAAAAGTAGTTATTTGTTCTGGCCGTGAACAGATGTGAGGAAAAATGTGCACCAAACTTTCCTCTTTAAGTTGGTTATTCATGTGTTATTCTAATCCAAATCAAGTCTATTCACAAATAAGTGCACCAAATGAGAATGATTTTGGCAGTGAATCTTCCATATGAGCTTTCATGCTCTTTTTTTTTCATCTGTGTGATAAACATCCAGTTCCTTCCAGGGAAAGCTGCTGTAATTACTCACAGATTAGGCAACAGCGATTGCAAACACACGGCACAACAAAAAAAAGTCCTGGTTTTGAGGCAAGAAAACAAGCTCTCTCAATTACCCTCTTGAGGAAATCCTCGAGGCTTTGTCGTAAATCCCTCAGCTTTAACAAGAACTATAAGTGTCCGTCCACCTTTTGGGGGGGGGGGGGGGGGGGAGGATCACTTGCTTGGATCAACATGCTGAGAGATTATTTCATAACCTCAGAAAGACAATACCGGCAAGGCAAAGAGATCACCGTTACCTAGTGTTGCTCAATATACAGATTTATGAACAACACAGTCCAACAGCACAACAGCAGTTGAGGTCAGTGAACCTATGAAATCTGATAAAGGACTCAATGACTGGACAAAACCCTTCTTGCAATAACTAGAAAATCACAAAATTGCAGCTGATTCCCTTCCTCTGACTAAAGAGATCGTATCCTAAAGAGGTTGTGCTGTAATGCTCCTAAGCAGAGAACATTACAGAAGGTAATACACACAAACAATAAACACAGAGTGATTGGCATTTATAGATTAACATCTCTCTAAAACCTAATAAACCATATACTGATTGACAAAACGGATTAGTAAAAGTAGTAATAGGAGGAAAGAGGGCAGCAGAGGGATAAGGGACATTTTAAGAATATCTGTTTCTTGCTTTAGCCTGTAGACAACCTTGTTCGACTGCTCCCAAACAAGCAATTCAGATGTTACTAAATGGATATCTACTTAATTCAAGAATTTCCTTCCATGCATTTGATTGATTGCACACATCAGGGTGAACATTGCTATGCCATCCGGCTTCTCCTCTCTGTAATGCAAAATAAGGCTGTTTAGAAAAAAACATGTCAGGCAACATCTTTCTCCAGGGCATCTTTGCTCGTACCAGCCTTCTCATCCACTTCAGAGGATATGTTGTGTTGGAAATCTTAAATGGCCATAAAGATAGAGAGCTTGTAAAAACCTCTAAATGGAAGCTGTCACCTTTGGATTTTTCACCTTTGTTTACCTTCCGAGTCATACTGCAGCACAGACTTGTTACTGCTGCTGGAGCTGCGTCTTTTTTCACCTTTGTTTTCATGGTGTATTATGTAAATGTAGATGCAATCTACAAAAGACACCTTGCTCATCATTAAGCAGGCCCTGTGATGTGTATTGGGAATCCACTGCCATTGCAAACGATTCTACCAAGCTATAAGAATTCATCAACAGTCCCACTCCAATTTCTGTTGATCTTGAGAGGACAGAGGAACTGTTCTTGTAACAAATAGGACCTTTGTCAGTCAGACATAAATTATGTTTCTAGACTATATGGGAATGCTTAGATGACTACTTGTCATTTTAAGCTGAGTTTAGGGAAATGTTTATGTGTGTATGTGGGGTCCTCCATTATCCTCTTGAAAGGTCTGATGTTGATTGCTACAGAGGAACAAGTGAGGTAACAGATATATACAGTATATATATTAATTATAAAGTAGATAATAGCATGACCTTGACTTACACCTATTTCACAGTGTGAGGAAGTTTGAGAGACTGTTTCTGTCGTTGCATTAATCAAAATGGGTGTTCGAGGCACAAGTGCACGTGGGCGTGACCAACTAAAGAACATGAAATTATCTTTTCTTTCGCCAGTCTTGTCAATGTTCTGTGATGATTTTAAGATCTAAGTAAGTGATCGAGTGCCTTGGTGAGGCTGTTCATGAGATGTAAAGTAGTTTATAGTAGAGTCACAGATCCAAATACAACTGCACACCTTCCAGCTCTTAATCCCAGAGTTATGTACGCTGCTGCTCTGGACCACTGCAAATAGCTGATGAGTGCAAAATAAGAAGAAATGCCAGGGATAGTGCATCAAGGCTTCCATTTTCTAAATGATTTTCTAGATCTGAGACCAATCTGCTTTACTAATCTACCCCATGAAAACACTGTTAATACCGTGACATTTTTTTTTTGTTGCATCCATCGATGCTGAATGTGCTGAAGTCATTTTATGCCATGGTGCAATCATCCGTGTTACACAGTATGAAATAGGATTGGCACAGAGAGGGCTGTGTGGTTCTCCTATTCAGAGTTACTAGAGGTAATGTAGGCAGCAGTGGTGACTGTTTTGACTGAGCGAGATGGATAAACACTCATTTGCAGTAGGGAATTACTCTAGATTAAATATTAATAATGTTTTCCTTGTGTGGTATATTTACATTTCCAGACCAGCAATACCAACACAGCAAAAAAGTAAGAGCACATACAGAAGGAATTGTGTTATTTGTATTCCGCTTTAGTGTTAAATTAGGTCTTGTTTAATATTTCCAAACAGCCAACTTCTGTCAAGGCCAAAATTTAGTGAAATTAATAGTTTAAAGGGGTTTAGACATTTTAATGTGTGTGACTGACGGGAGTAAGAGGTAGAAGAACTTGCTGTGCAAAAGAAGCCTCAGCATTTCTGCAGTTCAGAGCTGCCAAGCAGTGTCATGCTTCACGCTGAGGAGTGAGAGATGACAGGCTTTAGCTAGCCTGTTGTTGTTGTTCTTGTCATTGCTTGCATGACATTTCATGTGCAGTAGGTGCCAATTACCTCTCACTCACAGTGTTGCATCTCTGAATCATACTGGCACACGGGTAATGAAGGCAAAGTGTCCTTGTTTCCCCCATGAGTTCTGCTAAACCTGCTACTCTACCATTCAAATGTGGGTTTAAACCAGTCTAGTGTGTTCTGATTTCCCCTTGACTTTTATTTACGTTAAATATTTTCTCTGACAAACCCTCATGACTCCGAGAGCACCTGAGAAGGGGAAGCCTCTTTGATGTGGCTTGTTTTGTGTGGCTCCAAGAGATGCATCTAATTTCCACAATTGATTTAATGTCAAAAGTTTTAAAGGACAAGGTGACCTGTCGGAGCATCTACCATGCACAGTTATCGCCTCTCTGCTTTGGACTTTAATTAATAGTTTTATTCAAGCAATGAGCAGCATGTCTGACCTGCCTTGCACCAGCATTAATTTGTGGACCTTCTTGGCTATAAGAACTAATTACCGTGAACAGACTGTAAAATAAAGATATAAAATAAAGAGCTTAAACTGTTCATGCTCATAATCATTTTCATAATCATTTTATAAGTGATGTGTGTGTACAGAAGAAGGCTGGCAAGTTATGAATAAGGCGGAGTTTAATGATAGGGATTTTTGAGTAGAAGGTTGATTGATACATACGTTTTGACTTCACAACATGGGGAAACACTGACAGATGCCCACCCTGTGCATATAGCTAACCGTTGGGTTTGATGTGCAGTTTACATATGCAGTCCTGAGGGCTGCAGCACGATGCCCCTAAGGCAATCTACTGAGCCTGTCCGTACCATCTGACAACAGATATGATGGCTAGGAATATTATCATTTTGAGAATATGTGGGGATTATTAGAGCAGAAGTTGAGCAATGATTTGTGCGTTCAAAATATGCAGTCTGTAGTTTGTATCAACTGGAGTTTAGGGCCCCCTCACAACATGTCCTTCATGTTCATAATTAAGGAAAATAGTTTAAATGCCCATCATTGCATTATCATGCTGTAATATGTTACTGATAAAGAGAAAATATACAGACCTTTAGGACATGTTAAATGTAAATAGTAACCATTTGCAATAAAAGGGGCTCAAGACAACAAATGAGTTGAATATCTGATATCTGTTAGTTCTTAATGAAATCCATATTAGGACTATGTACTGAACCTCTTAAATTGGTTTGTTTTTCTTCACTTGCGCATTCATTTACTGGATGATCCACTCACCCACGTGTATAGTCATCTCAGGGAACCATTGGTTTATCAGGTTGAAGAAACTTAAAGGATTAATATCATCATTGTCCTGCACCATTTTCTGGCTGTCGTCAGTGAGTAATTCACCGAGAGTAATTTCTGTGTTAGACAGATGATTTCTGAATGGCTCTGTCTAGTTTTCTTTTTAACAGAGCAACAGAACTTTGCACGGAGGGGCCGATCATATTGTCTCCTCTCAAAACTCTAGTACAGTTTGAGCGGATTTCAGTGGGAATGAATCAGTATTGTAGCCATTTAGTTCCCATAAGAGACTCAAGTGAATGTCTTGTTTATATCAGCCAGCATCTTTGTGAATTACAAAGGGAACAGAGAAAAAGTATTTTGCCAGAGACACTTGTTGCAAATTCCTACCGTGAACCCCTGCTGAGTAGATAAAGTGGCAGTTCCATTAAATGCCGTCTAGGTATCTAGGACAGCGTAATAATTGTTTGTGCTGCCTGGTGACGCCGTTATGTGATGGGTTGGTGTCGAAAGTACTGTATGGTGATCAAGTGGCTCAGTGAAATTGGCAATGGCAGCATTTGCTGCTTGGCCTGAGGCTGAGTTCCCTCTGTAGCCAGCCACCGTTTGATGGTGTCCAGTGCCCCTACATCTGTCGTCCTGATATGATTCATGTACACAACAACTTCAGTCAAATCCGGAACAAGTACATTTGACTTTACCCTGAACTGCAGTAATATCTTTTCCTGTTTTTACCCCATTAAGCCCTCCTTTCAGTTTAAATTGAGTTTGGTATGATAACCTCATAAAATGTGGGTAAATGGATGTTAGCTCAAGCTTGTGATTTAATGAAAACAATAAGGGAAGACATGAAAGCACATCATTTTAGTAGTGCAAACACAGACAAAGTAATCACCTACTTAATTACTCTTTCCAGCAGTAGAGTGATTTGATTTCAGAATTCTTTATAATGATGAGTGCAGGTGTCTGTGTATGTGTAGACATGTTTCATGCATATGTGTCTTTTGTCCTTTTGTGCCTGCATGGACACATCACTTAGCATTATTGAAAGAGGATCATTTGAATGAATGCCAAGAAGCTGCGCTCAGTTACATGCAGCTCATTGTAGCAGTCATCGCTAAAGATAACTGTAGACAGAACAATGTTCACACTAAGGATAGGGGCTGGGTTATAAAACGCAGTGGGTTGTAGGCCTGAAACAAATGCCCTTGCATGATTGATTACACGCTACAAGCTAATGATATAAACAGAGACTGAATCGATCCAGTCGGGGAGGAATCATGCCAGAGGGGCCTATGCAGCCGTGTGCAATGGCTGTACTGACATGCTCATTTTCAGAGACCAAGTGAAAGAAACCAAGCTGTGCTTTTGGCTGAGAACACAGAGCAGGGTCCTTTTCCACTGCATGAAGCTGTTTCGCCCTGCACTGCAATCAGGTTCAACGCCATTCAAATCAAATGCTAGCAATGGGTTCTGACAAGCTGGGTACTTACCGCAATCACAGCTAAGAAAACCTTTTTCTTGTCAAAGACAAACAAGACAGGAGTAGCAGGCAGTCTTGCATTGTCAGATGGGCATGGCAAAGCACCTATTGACTGTAGTTAGCAATGAAGCAAATTACAGTTCAGGCATGGATGACCATCAGCCCAATTTAGGGACTATCAGCTGAAGCAGCCGCAGTCTTTGGCTCATTGGCTAATGACAGACCCACTGATATTCCAAGTGCCGTGGTTAAACAATTAAAAAGATTAGAAGCATAGGGCTTCGGAAAGGTGAAAACCTGGTTTTCTTCTCATCACCTAACTGTTAAGATTACTGTTTCACTACTGCATTGCATTTTGTTCTTCTGTTGAGTATCATTAATTTGTTCTTATGTGTTAGGCTCATCTCGCTCTAACCACTTACAGTTTCAAAAGCAATGAAAATGCTTGGTTCAGGAATTTCTAACCCCTAGTGTTCGACCTTCTTACACTTTAACAGGCAACAAGACATAAGAACGGCAAAACACAAAAGATTTTGCTTCATTTTTACCAGCACTGCCACTTTTTGAACTAGGATTCACCACAGTGAACATTATATGCAAGCATGGCAGTCAGGAAACATGATCAGGCTCCTGGAAGAACATTTAGAGGAGGTGTGTTTAATTGATTGCTTCATGATTGTGTCACTCTTGCCTGCACACTAAAAGACACGAGGGGGCGAGTCATCAGTCATGACTGTTTTTTACACAGAGGACAAAGGGACGTGAGTAAGTTGCTCAGGTGCAATTAAAGACTTGGAGGGGAAATTAAATTCCATCAGTGTCCAGTTGTGTAAAAATTAATTTGCTGTAGTGTTTGATCATAAGTCTTTGGACAGGAAGGCAGCAGGGGAGTGAGAGGGTCAGCACAATTCCTACACAGAAGAGCACATCACAGAAAGAGGCTGGCCTCTTTTCCGTGTGATTCCAGATTTGTCATATGAGGGTGACATTTTCTTTTGCTGCAATGGATTTAGTGTGTGTGAGTATGTGTGTGCATGTGCTGAATGTACCCATCAGTGTTAATATATATTTTATTTTTTACAGCATTTGTGAAATTAAATTGACATGCTCTTATTTTGCACAAGAGGGATGAACCTCTGACTGCAAATGTTGAATATGTAAAATACCTTAATAGAAAAAGCACTACAATAAGTTTCATGCCTTTCATGTTTCAACGCATTCTCTCTCCAAAGTCGTCACATATGGACTCTTGGCGTCACTTTTTGACATACTGGGTATAGCTTTAGCATCATTTCTGGATGCAAAGGGGTCCACATTCAAGTTAACAACAATAAATATGCATCATCCGGTTAAGTTAGCAATAACAAACGTGGTTAAAGTTGTGAAACACTCACAGTTTGGTTAGGTTAAAGTAAGTGGCTTAGTTACATTAAGTTACGAAAGCAAGTTACAAAGCTTAAATAGAATTCAGTGGTGACTGTTGGTTTCACAAACAAACACCGGCCTCCTGGGGGAAAGTCTAGTGTTTGTTTGAACCACCAATGTGGAGTTTGTTCCTCTTTATATTATCACCTGACATTTAATGCTTGTAGCGTTTAAAAAGTATGCTAAAGGGGTCTTGCCCAAGCATCCATATGTGATGATTTGGGAGTGAGCCCTATATTTAAAACGGTGCACACATGAAGTCAGGATAATAACTTTGTTTAACAATTGTAATGAATCTCTACTCAGTCCCACAGCACTTCTCCAAGTTATTATTTTGTTACTGTAAAAACCACAATTGTGAGTTTGTAATGTAGTGGTTGCGAGTTAGGTGTTTAATAACACAATCCTTTAGTGCTCTCATCATTTAAATTTAGTCAAGTGATTTTATAAGAAATAATAAGTCGTAAGTGAAATTTTTAATTCACAGTATATTTAAAATAATTTTATTGCAGGTGTAAAAAACAGTAATAATACTCTGTTTGCTCATTTTCCAACTTCTGAACAACATAATGATCAAACAACTTTTGGTGAAAATTATTTTATAAATTAAATAAATAAAAAATTATAACAAAGTTGTCAATTACACAGTTCACTGGCCGTACATGAGTTCACTGCACCAACATCATTGGTGATAATCACCTATGATTGACAGATACTGTCCAAATGTGCTTTTTAACAAACAAACTTTTACATCATGTACAAAGCAGGGAAAATCGATATGGCTCCAGCCACGGCATACTGCAAATGAAAAGTATGCATGCCACGATAATGGATATGGATTTCTGGGTGTGTGGCTCATGTTGTATTCCCATGCAGCGCTGAAATCTTTATATATAGTGCTACAAAAGATGACTGATGACTGCACAGGACAAGGAGTGTTTTCCCACATATTGTGACTACTATTACGAGGTGTTTAATCACTGTGCAAAGGGCAGAGAAACAGCTACTTTGTATGATTTTGTTAATTGGACTATTCCTTTAATCGAAGATACTGTAATGTAGATGTGTTTGTCTCAAGTTTAAAATGCCTCTGCCACAGCTGCCTGCTGCTACTCTTGTACAATTTGTAGCTGTCACAGGCGAGCTTAGGTAGAGACAGGATATAGATGAACTTTAGACTTCTGTTTAAACGGTGGGTGAGACATTGTGAGAAAGCCAAACACTGTCTGGAAAAGCCGGCGAGGAATAAAGAGACAAAGCGCAACATTACAATATTTACCATGCTGCGAGAAGCAGGATAGCAGCCTTGAGATGTCTCACATTGTTTATAATCAGTAAGACACCCGCTAAGACACCCCTCTGTATCGGGCTTCCTGGTGTGCCTTTGTGTGTGTCAGCCTTTCATAACAGTGTGTGTGTGTGTGTGTGTGTGTGTGTGTGTGTGTCTGTGAGGGTCACATGTTGTAACCCTGATGTATTTTTCTGGTGAACAGGTTCTGTGGTATTTGTAGCCGTCTAGGATGCTGTAACCAGGGTGATAGCCTGTGGTCAAATAAGATATCGTACAATGACGCCCTAAAGCATGGGTTCAACAAGTATGACAAATTTTCATTGTTTTTTTTATATTTTACCGTAGATCCTTTTGATGATCTTAATACAGTTTGTCATTAGTTTATTGCATTGGTAGTCAAGTAAGAAAGAATTTCAAGTTTGTAATACTTTTCAATAATTGTAAGTCGGCCTCATTTGCTGTGCGGCTGATTCACACTGCCCTTGGCCGTCATCATCATTATTACCTCATAGTGAGAACGACACATATTAGCCATGCATCATTTTCAGTCTAATCAGAGCATATTTGTTGGCTGATTGATATTTATGGGACCTGGCTGGCTGTAAATATGGGTCACACCTGCTCTTATTTATATGGCTGAAACACGGATGTTGTTGCTGCTGCTGCGAGTGCACACTTTCTCTATAGCTTAATGTATTTCTGAGTGGAGGTATGGAGTTAAGTCGATTATAAATTAAAATACATTGTTTCTACGAAAACATTAGCAGTAACAGTACAGTAGTATTCCTTTTTTCTGTCTTCCAGAAATAAATTTAAGACCTTCATTTTTAGGAGAAAGGCATCACAAAGAAGTGTGTCACACTGCATTTCTCCCTTGGTTCTTTTGAAATGTAAGCCTCAACTGAGAAGTTCCATTTTAAAATCTCATCAACTTTCACTTCAGTCTGAGTACATTTCCCTTTGCAAGCCTCTCTAAAAATATGAAGTTCTGTACATGGAAGAATTTTCTATTGTCCCCAATTTAGTTACAGTGAAACGACTCAGGATGGCTTACATGTAGAAAATGCCACTGTTTGTAAAGGACACTTTCAATCTATTACTTTATCCATCTTTATCCATTTCCATTCTGATCTTGTTCAACCTAGAATGCACTTTGTGGTTTATATTGTTGGTTAGTAAAATAGACTACTTGCAGATTTACTAGTTTCAGTGATTTCTTTCTGTATGTGTATTATTTTTTAAATATATTTTTAGGGCTATTTTAGCCTTTATTTGTGGCAGGGCAGCTCGAGAGTGACAGGAAATGTGGGAGAGAGGGGGGGGGGGGCAACCTGCAGGAATCCGGGCCACTGCGGCAGGGTCTAAGCCATTGTACATGGGACACACGCAATAGCGATGACCTAACCCGCCCCCCGTATGTGCATTATTTTAATGTTTTCACAAAAGAAAAAACTACATCAAAAACAAAACCCAATAAGCTGAAGTAAGGATATAACTTATACTTTCATACATTATGTAAGAAGAGCCATGATTTAATAAAAGACAAACCCTACACAGCCCCAGGTGCAAACAGAAGAAGAATATAAAAGGGAACTAAGGAAAGGATTTAAAATATCTTAACAATTTCACTGTCATTCTCTTCTGATACATCCCTGAATTTGATTATCAGATCTAGGCTGCTAAAGACGCCTCCTCCAGTCCAAAACATCTACCATCTCCCAAAACGCTATATACTACTGACAAGCAAATAGAAGATATTATTCACATGAGACAGTATATGACCAGATTTGAGGCACAATGCATCAGGCATGAGGTTGCAGCCGCTTAAATGAAGCAATGCTAACATTTTGGTGGAGTTGTGCTGCTTTGGTTGGTCCTGAATGCTGTGTAATGAGAGTTTAGTGAGGCTGCACTCAGCAACAGTGGCATACTAAATCAGCCAAAGGGCCAAATCTAAGAAGATTTAAGCCATTTAAATAAAGAGGAAAGGTTATCCTTCAAAGTGTGGCTGGTGTTAAGCTTCACACCAATCTGATAAGTGCACTGTTCCATCTTGCAGCAGCAGGTGGGCATGATGTAAAATGCTCCAGAATCATGTGATTTTCTTAATATGAACTGAAGAAAGAAGTGCCGGACATTCAAATACAAATACTGATCATTAAGTCAGTGCAACATGATAGAACCCATTTTACAGACACCTTGTCATCACTGGAGATTGGAACAGTGTGAATAGGAAATCACACTGTTCCTTATTACCAACAGGCAGAGATAGATTTGTACTTTTGTGATCTCACTGAGATCCAACCAACAGGATATTTTTCAGTAAGGTTGTAGCTGAGGTATAAAGTCACAAAGGAAAGGTTAAACATGTCTCCAAAATGTCATGGATCTCCAGTGTGTGTTTACGCCTTAAAATGTGATGCAAACGCTTTGTTGCATGTCCAAGACAAACAGGCATTCAGTTTTGTTTATGTATATATAGTTATGTGTGTGACCCTTGTGTCAGTGAAACCATATCAAAATGGCATTGCACTTTTTCCATTTAAATACCTGTTTTATGTCCAACAAGAGACAAAAAATAATACATTTTTGCTACTTTTAAAAATGAGAAATTGAAATCACTGACTCATAGGTTTAATGTGTCCCATCCTGCATCTCTAGTTGTCTCTGTTTAGTGTGATCACATTAATCACCTCTTTATTTCATAACTGTGAAATCATGAGTCACTAACACCTACATAAAAGTGATCAAAAAATAACTAATAATAAAACTAAAGTAGGCAGTGAAATGTGCACATACATCATAATAAAGACAATAAAAGCTAATAAACCTTAAAAACTCGCATTTAATCTGCCAGCGGTGACTGAATCCAAACATATTTTGGGAGCATGGCAGGAGAGCATATCCCTTTATCAAAAATCCCTGATGGTACGAAAGAAAAAAAAGACAAAGAGTGAGCATTTGAGGCTCAGATTAGCACACGCAGCACGTAGCCTACAAAGCTACAAACACTGACTTTTCTCACTGCCGAATTATGACAGCTCAAATCTATTTGCCCAAGGTAACATCTCAAGGTTAAGCATGATGTCTTTATCCTGCGAAAGAAGACCTACTTCTGAAGACCACCGGAGCCTTTTCCCCCTGGGCATAAAACAGCCTTCCAATGAAACCAGCAGTCTGTATGGGCCTCCGTTCTGCCTGAAGGCACTGAGGTTGATTCGAGACACGGTGTCAGCTGTAGAGCCCCACTCCCACCGCTACAGCTTGGAGGTCACAGTGAACACGCAGGTGTTTTCTCACATGGTATCACCTTGACACAGGCACCCCTGATACCACTGAGCCGTAATGTAATTGCAACCTAGTCTGGTGTTTGGAAGACAGAGCAGGGGATGTGGCTGCCAAGATGAACGGACAAGAGGCAATATGCCCAGACTCTATTACTGTTAATTGAAGTGGGGGAAAAAAGAGGGATGTGTTCTGGGAAGACAGAGAGGGAAGAGGGGGAGATAGAGATAGAGGCAGAGTGAGAGAGGTTTGGAACCTGCCGTAATAGTAACCTTATCTCTAGAAGAACCTTTGCTAGTATGTGAGAGGTTCATTCAATGTCATGCCAGGGTCCATTCAACTGTCTCATTTTGGGAGATTGGAGAGAGATGGCATCTGGGACAAAAGGCAATTTGTTTAAGTATGTATAGCTAATTTTAAATGAATAAAATCCAAAAAAGAAAACTTCTGCAAGGAGTCAACTTGAAAATGAATTGTCATCCACGTTAATCCTCTGTTTCAGAAGTTTCAAAATAACATGGTCACGAGAATAAATATATTGTTTTTCACATCTGTTTTTTACTAAGGCATTGCGATGCTGTCTACTGTATATATTATGACAATTACATTTAAATTCATTTACAGTCCTGGCCTTAATTTCCCAAAAGTGTGAGGCAGAAGCAACATACAAAGATGGAGCTCTAAAAGACGGAGAGGGGATGAGCACCTCATTTGTGCTCCTCTTCTCCGGAGAGAATAGGCTTCTGATGTGTTTGGATTTCAGCCGCAGCCACACATCTGGGCTCCATTTTCTATTGAAAGTGCTCTGTCAAAGCTGTGCACCTACAGTATGTAGTGTTGACTTATATTTGACACTTGAAGAGTGGTTGAATGAGTGGGACCAGTGTGTCCAAAGACCATGAGACTAGATGTCTGCGCAGGCCTGAAATACCCAAGTCTGAGCTGTCACAAAGCGTCCATCCAAGGACACGAGTCTGACAGATTCTGTAAATGTTTTATTATTGCCTTCGTAGTTATTTTTGAGTGACATTTCCCGGAGAAAATCCATTCAGCTCAACACCTAACATACATTTAAAGCTGCTACAGGCTAAGTGAAGAAACAAAATTCTTCCACAGTATGTATGCAAGTGACACGCTGTCCTGTTTTTGTTATTCCTGCAAAAATGGAGTATCTGAGAGAAATTAAAAAATGGCCAGCATGACTGTTGTCCATTTTTCACATGATATTAATCGTAATTCATTGGCTTCCATTGGATTTGACCACTGACATAGGGTAGTACAGCCTGTATTTTGCTTTTTCTCCGACAAACACATGGAAATTTTAAGGTAAGGATCAATTAATGCATCACTTGGGCTTTTAAGAACACTATGCAGACAAACAAAATGTACAGTAGATGTGTGCAAAAATGCAACACAAAGACTAAAATTCTCATCAAACAAAAGCCCAAGTTTAGCCCTACTCTAGCCCGAACCCAACTTTTTTAAGATTCTTGTCTTGCCAATCTTGGACTATAGGTGTCAGAACTCTACCAGATTCACAGAGGCAGCAAGAGTTGTTTGTCTTTAATGCTGTACATCCACAGAAGTTGATGGATGGCAGAGTAAGGACAGGAGCCCTTGCTCCATTCGTCAAAACCAGACAACCTCTTCAGGCCTGGTGGCGCAGGTGACAAATGAGGGTTGAAGTCCCTGCTGGGGGGTGAGTCGGGTAGGAGCTTTGGAGGAAGTCCCAGCCTGGTCAAAACGGACAGAGACCACTTATATTTAATCCATGTGTGCTCCCCTGGCCACTGATTATTCCCCGAGTTCATAAAATGCCTCTGAACCTTTTGTCTTGCATGACAAATTGCACTTTGCACTTTAAGCTGGCTTCAATAAGGCCCCAAATTGGAACTTAAAAGTGTGCAGCGACAATGAGACAGATGCAGCTGAAGGAGGCTGTGGAGACTTGTGGAGACTTGTGGAGACGTAAATCACATTTTGCATTTGGAACCACGATGAGGCAGGCAGCAGGGAGAAGTGATTCTATTTGAAGCCCCATATCAACTGGAGGCTTCAATGCATATTGTTAGAAGTCTGTTGAAATGGGAGGAGAGTATGCTGGGCAGAAAAGACACAATGATTTGAACGTTGTGGCCAAGAAATAGGAAAAATACACGTTCCTTTCAAAGCCCCGAAAAGTCCTCTGAAAAATAACTGCCGTCACCCATTACGTGCGCGTATACTGAGCAGTAACTGTAGTGGAGTCACTTTAAAACTTTCACTCAAAAATAATAATTTACTTTGTGTGTGTGTGTGTGTGTGTGTGTGTGTGTGTGTGTGTGTGTCTGTGTGTGTGTGTGTGTATAATTAATATTTATCTCAGAAGACAGCTTATTCTATTGAATTAGCTGCAAAATCTATAATAGTTCATTTTTAACATTTATGTAACAGCTTCACAGAGCCCATAAATACATTTAGGAAAAAAGGTGATCATTCAGTAGACTTTATGGCTTTCTGTGCCGCAAGACTAAATGTGTCTCTTTCCAGAAATCACAGTGTAGTCCATGCTGTGAACCAGCAGCAGAGCAATCGAGGTGTGACTACAACACCGCCTAAGTGCTCCAAACTGCAGACTACTTGTGTTGAACATTACTGGTCAACACAGGAAGAATGAGACCATGATGACCAAACTGTATGATGTTCAATTCAGTTGTCTTTTATGTGGGGACAGTCATAGAGAGAGTGGCAGGCTCTTTGCTGCTGTTAAGAGAGCTCCATGTATCATGTTCACTGAAAGCTGCATAGTTTGAATCTTGTTTGTCTTTCAATATTTGGATTATGTACCACGGGATAGAACAGAACAGCCATAACTCTACGCCCAAAAGAAATTTATAGATAATATTATTCCATATCTAATATATAGAAATAAAATTATTTCATTTTATTTATTCAATGGACTAAATGAATTGAATTGTTTTTTTGCATTTTCCTTGAAGCTTTGGCAATACTGTTGTAATAACATTCATGGCAATAAAGCAAATTTGAATTGAATTGAATTGAATTGAGAAAGGTTTTTTTCCATCCGTGTCAATATTTTTGGCATGACTGAGGAACATATTGGAGCTGTTGGCTGACCTAAGAGCTGATTTGGAGCAAGAAGTCATGCAATACCTGCCATGCCCAAACTTCTTGCAATTCTGCATTTCCTCGCACAGTGTGCAAACCATACCATAGCTTTCAGGGGGGTGGGGGGGGGGTTCAACCTGACTTCTTTTCTCCGTGAGATGGAAGAATTTAGAAAGTTGCATGGCGCTGCAGAGAGCCTCCAGCTGCAGTAGTGCATGGATCACGCGTAAAATTCTTCCAGTCTGAGGGAACGATCACCAACTGTTCACAGCGCAGTGACACAGCCCATTGTAGGTTTTGAAGAGGGAATAGGGTGTTGGGGCGTACAGGCCCAGGGACAGGAGATCGCGGCACGACTGGGCACGCTGCGGACGGTCGGTGATCATTCCCTTTGGCTAGATGAAGCATGGCGCTCCTGATTTTAAGCATGATCCATGATGATACAGAAATATAGAAATTACTGACAAAAAGAATACTGTCAATATTTTAGAGACCCCCCAAAATTTCACAAATCATGTTTTTAGGGGAGCTCATGTCTTATTCCCACTTGCTCCTCCGTAGTTTGCAACCTGTCCTCGTGTCTGGGTCATTCCAGCATACTGTAGCTGTTTCTACTGGGGTTTCCCAAAGCAGTTTTTCAGGTGTACTGTCCCAAGTACTTAGTGCAATCTTAGGCAGGATGGGTAGGTACATACGATTTTCACATACTCAGGACGCACTGAATGAAACAAACCAAGGTTGTTATGAAGTGGCTGTTTTCCTACCGACTCTCGATGGCGGAAATCATTAAAACACGCAAAACCCTCATTTAAATATTGCCACCTCCATTTTGTTTGCACCTGTTGTTATCTACGCAATAATTCTTAGCTAATCACCCATAACAAGTACTACAATAACACGTGCAATATTTTAGAATGCATGCTCAATTTACTCTATTCGGGTTGTTAGTATATCCGGCCTTTATTGTCCATCTCTGTTGATTGGCAGTCAGTTAGCTTTATCTTGTGACTGCATGTCCATGATGCCGATGATGAAGTTTATTGCTGTGTTTGGCAGTCATTGACCATAGCTTTCGGTAGTTATCGTAAAGTGGCATTTGTGATCACTTCAGTTGGACACTAGGGAGTAGAAAAACCAAGCTCACTGATACACAAACAGCACTGTCTGACTAGCCAAGAAGTTATTGTGCCTAATGTTTTAGAAAACATTCCTTACTGTTGTATTCAGCAGACACATAATTTAGAGTTTTTTTTCTGGTTACCTGAGGAAATAAGTCTTATATTCATTTAGTTTTTTGCTCGTTTTTGATCGTCTCCACCAAATGCTGAGAAAAATGTCTTGGTATTTAGCTTGCTAGATATTCAGATACGTTTCTAAGCTAGATGCTAACTTGTCTGTCAGATGCAGATATTCTAGAGAAACATCGTTAGTGCCTTGTCACATTGTCAGACAGGCTGGGCAATTAATGTACAGTAGGTTTATCTGCCAACAGTTGTTATAAAGAACAGCTAAGACTGAGATTAAAACCTAAACAATGAAATAAAAGAGGTTTTAAAAAAGCTCCATAGAGCTGCTTATGTGGCACTATAAGTGAACCTTTTACATAATGCAGTCAATGTATTCAATGCCAGTATTAAAATTATTGATTAATGCAGGTTCAAATTTAAATGTCAGGGGTAAAACTTGTTTCTCCATTTACAGGTCAAGAGAGGGGAACTGCATGCACACGCACACTCTCTATCTCACACACACATACAAGCATGCATGCACATACTTACACACTTTGTGTTGGCCTAATTATGAACTGACTTTGACTCTGACTTTCATTTTGCAGCTTAAACCATCCATGCCCCAAATGCAAATGAATCCATAAAACTTAAATGTCCCAGGATAATTTCTTATCACCAGTGGCTCTGTGATGTGTCTCAGTGTAGTTTAGAGGATTTTTTTTGTTTTGACTGATTTGGAAATCTTGTTTAGTTTGATATTTGCACATGTTATTGATTTTTGCTGAGTGCTCAGGGTGGTAAATAATCACAGTGGGTATTGCCTTCGATGCAAGTAGATGCAAGTTTAGCTTTGTTTACCGAGGCGGAGCCTGTTTGATTGCACTTTGTGCTTAGTGCTCACAGCAGTGCAGCTTCATATGGAAATGTATTGGATTTGAGAAATATATTTAGTTTAATTAAATGTATTGCTTGGTTTTGTTTGAAAAAGATTATTAAGAAACTGCAGTATCATTAACAATGCATTGCACCACATTTACATTATACAACCCCTCTGACCATAATGATGCACTTTAGTTTCTCAGTAAACCAACTATGATTATGATTACAGCTCGAATAAACCTAAGGCCCTTTACACGCTTCAATTTTTAAAGATTCTGTTTTGGAAACATTATAGTTTTGTAATTTTCATAGTTATTAGTGACTGTCCACATTCTCAAGATGCAAAAATACACTGTCTTTGTATAAGTGAATTAATGTTAAGAGGAATCAAGTTAATCTTTATTCCCTTCTTACTTAGATTGTAAGTTAAAGGAGACCTATTAAACTGCTTTTCCAGTCCTATATTGTAGTTCTGTGCTTCCTGTATGGCAGCTTTGCATGATTTGAAGTTCAAAAAAATATTTTATTTTCTTATACTGACTCTTCATTTAGGGCTTCATTTCAGCCTCTGTGTGAAACAAGCTGCAAATGCTCCTGTCTCTTTACGGCCCCCCCTCTCAAAGCCCACTATCTTCTGATTGGCCAAGACCTGAAGCATGGTACCGGGCTGTTGTTGTTGTTGGGCAGAACAGGCAGACTGAGCCATTGCTATGGGAGCACACGCCCATATATGGAACACCAGCTCCGTCTGGCTCCGTATTACATAGAACGGAGCCCTTGGTAGAAACAGCAGTTCAAAACAGAGCGTTCGGTACAGGAGGAAATCTGAGGTTTTTGCTCACAGGGATTTCTTTTAAATACTTTAACCTCATTTTTTTAAGCATTGGCCATGTTTAACATGAACATCCAACATTATAACATTGTAGAAAAGTCATAAAATGTGGAAAAGCATAATAGGTCTCCTTTAACAAGATTTTTTAACATTTAATACATAGCATACTTGGTGGAACTTTTGGCTGTGTGTTAAAACTGAATACAAAGCAAATTGTAGTCTGGGTTTACTTCTATAAATCTGTCCGCTGGAGTGCCGCCACAAATTAGACTCACAAGACTGTACAGTAGCTGTAGTAAGCTAACAACATGCGTGTACAGTGTGTGCCTATGATTTAGAGGGACTTTAAACTTGACTACAAAATCCAGTAGTTTTTTCTTTGGACCTCTCGTGTTTACTCCTGTTGTCTTAACAAAAGCTTTCGTTTTGCATCAGATCTTCCCTTGCATCCAGTCTGAAGAGAGAGAATGGTTTGAAATCAAACTAATACACACTCCCTTGCAATCCCATCTCAGTAGTTTTCTAAATGTTCATGGTAATATTATGGTAAAGTAGAACATTTTCCCAAACCCTTGGAAACATGAATTTGATAGAACAGTACTTTTGTTGCAAGAACTTAACATGTGTATACGTATTTCCCAAAGCTTAAGTGTGTGTGTAATGGGGGAGGCGGCGCTGTATAACATTATGAGGAGTGCACTCTTTACCAGCTGATAAATGATTCTGCTGTGTGCTGCAGGCACAAAAATGTCGGAAATGCAGGTTGTACCACAGTTTCCCCTTTGAGATTAGATAAAAGAATAAGCTTTAGACCTCCATGCCCTCCAATTTAATGTCAGTCACTCACACTGACTGACACTGAGGTCAGTCTTTCTGTGGTAACACTGTGGAGAATTCCTGGTCTCATACCAACTGCTGCAGTACATCCTATCCAGCTCCTCATAAAGCCCCTTTTCTTTTTCTTTTTTTTGCCTTGAGCAAGTGTTACGCATGGTTGAGTGTCCGCAGGGAGCCTTAGCGAACATGCAGTCTTGGTATGTCAGTCCCCAAATAGAGGTTACTCCTACAACACTTAAGACATTCCTGTATATACCTACATTAACACAGTAGACTTAGAAATATATGTTCCATGTATACATACACGTACTGTATGCAAACATATTGTATGCTGTATGCCAAAACAATTGCTATTCACGCCCATTCAAGCAAAGGTAAATGGTGCAAAACTCATGCAAAGTGCACAGTGGATAGGTAATTGGATTCAGCAATGAAAATTGGAATCTCTCCTGCCATTAATCTGATCAGTGAAATATGCAGATCAGAGGATTTATAACATCGGCAGGCTGCAAATAGATTATACACCTGAAATACATCCAACAAGCTCAGTTTATTTTATCCCGGTCAGCAATTAAGCCACACTACCTCCGGTGTTTGTAATGTGATCTGCCATGTCGGCATAGCCCTCCCTTCATTAAAGTGTCTGTCTCACAAAATACTTGCAATTAGAATGAGGATCTTTTTAATGGCAGGAAACCCCATCTTGTAAGTGAGACAGAGGCAGTTTCTTCCCGTGGACAGAGCTGACATATCACAGCTCTGCGGCAATTAAATGGAAGGAACAAAAAAGCCAATACAGAGCGATTTTCCCATGCAGGCTCTCCAGGAAACTGGCAAAGGAAAGGCATCTTCAGGCCCAAATGATGGTCTGTCTCCTGGGTTTGATCACTTGGAGCTTTGGCTATAATGGCTCACAGCCCAGAGATACCCCATCAGACGAAAACCTTTATGTTAATGCCAAAAGCAAAGGTCTTGACTGGCAATCCCAGGAGTGTATCAAATCAATTAACAGATCTTTCAACAATCGCTACAGGGTGCCTATTTTATGATTTGTTTTGAAGATTTATAGAATGGAAGCCTCATTATAAAATGACAAGAATCCATTTGAGAGGTTTGCAAAAGACTTTTAAAAGACTTTCAGCAAATACAGCCTGAGGGGAGCATAAAATGTGCTGGACTCCACATTTTTAAAAAGTTTTTGGGTGAAATGGGCAGTGTAGCTTCTCCCAGTCCTGTCGAATCAGCCATCAGATAAATGAACTACTACTGTACCTCCAGATCTATCAGCATGAATTTGATTGCATCCTTTCTGCAGAGTACGGTGTTTTCCCTGCTCCTCAGTCAGTGGATAGAAAATGTGTCCTTCGCCAAGTGACCATACCACTGGATCAAATCAAGATGAAATGCCACAGCAACTGTCAGCAACATCAACTCACAACACCCTCTGCAGTCACCAGCGATGGCACACTGGTTGTTGTGACTGTGGAGGAAGCATCATGTAATAAGAATGCAGAGGTCAAAATCCCCTGATCGAATGTGAAGTAGTGCCTGAAAGAGCGCTGAGTGAACCAGACAGTGCTCTGTCAGGCCTGCTGACGGCAGATGGGGGAGGATGCCTCGTCATTTGTCTCTGTTCTGATCGGACCTGTCAGTAGAGATTCATCTAGATAGAAATGCGCTGTCCGTTCATGCAGTTTCTGTCACGAGGATTCCTTCTGTCTCATAATAGATAGATAGATAGATAGATAGATAGATAGATTTAGTTCTTAAACTTGAAATCAATGTTTTCACCTGTAGCTTACGTTGTACATTATTGCATTTGAGCATTACATAAAGCCCACTGTTATATTTAAACCTGATGTAGGAGTCATCATGCTGCTCACAACGCTGCTTGTCAGACGATGCCGTGAGGGAACTGTTAACCAAGTCTTTATCCAAACGAGGCAGATTGTCCAAGCTATGCAGTGATCACTGATCCAACAAGGACATCCGTGTTCTTCTTAATGCCTCCCCTCTCACTAAGATTACTTAAGCCCCCAGTTTTATGGGTAGCAGAGCCCATCAATTTCCCCTAGCCCCTGTAATTATGCAGACAAGGAGTATGAACCATGTGATTGCATTCTACAGCAGAGGGTATATTACCTTTTTAGGGTGTCAAGGAGAGTACCTTAGGGAGCAACATATAATTGCTGCTTGCACAGGATTCAATTGTTAGAGCATGTTGGAGGGATTTTCTTATTGTTTGATTGACTGCACAGGCTGCCCCAGTCATGTTCAGACTGTCAGTGTGCAACTGTGGAGTGAAACATGTACTGTAGGTAATACGATATGTGATTGGAGGTCAGGTCTAATGCAGAGACATTCACTGCATTCACTTTTCATGGAAAAGTGAAATGTCATTACATTCAAATTTCTCTGGAGGTTTTTAGCTACAATAGTGGCATGACTCTATGGTTTGTTAGTCCACCATTTTTATCCAGAGTGATGTATCTGAAACTCTATTGGATGGATTCCTATGGTCACCAGAGGATGACTGACTTATATCCTCCATGATATATGTAGTCAGATTGAAAAAAAATATTTGGATGGAATGTAGAGAAATTCGCTACAAATAATCAAGAGGGTAAAGTGTAATGACTATGGCGATCCCCTGACTTTTCATCTAGTGCCATCATCAGGTAAAATTTCAATTTCCAGTACTGTTGATAATGACCAGATACCTGCAAATGAATGAATTCCGATCAAGCGGAGCTGAACGTTTTGTTTATATATACATACATATATATTAATATTCAGATTCAGTCCGATGCTTCCTAACCGTCATTGAATCATTTATCTCTTGTCTCTCTAATTAGCAAAGCGCCGTGTGCAAAACATTCATGTAGCAGCTTGTCATTTTTAGCAGACTGTGACTTCTGCCAGTTAAAATGACAATGGTCATATCAGCTGTCTCTAACATTAATCTGTAAGTTGATGGCTGAGCCAAATATGTAACACTTTTTTTTAACAGCAACAACAAATAAGGTGTGTAAGGCTACAGCTGTTATTTCAATATGATACATATGTAAACAACATTGCATATCTTCTGATGTCCCCTATAGAATTATTTTTATTATGTATACTTAGCATCTTTGGCAAATGAGAAAAACGTTGGGATGAAACTTGTCTCATCTCATTTTCATATTGTTGCTTGAGTGTGCACTTGGCAGCTGTCATTTTTAGATGAATAAAAAAGTATCAGATTGGACTCCGTACTGACAGATACCTGTTTTTAAAGGACTGGGATATGGCCCAGAAGAACATCCTTAATTGTCACTGTGAGCATGTTAGTACACTGATGTTAGCATTTAGCTCAAAACACCACTGTGCTTAAGTACGGCCTCGCACAGCTGCTAACATGGCTGTAGACTCTTAGTCATGTTAGGGCACAGAGGCAGAACAGGTACAGTTTCTGGGTATTTATTTAAGCCCACAGAACTTACGGCAGAGTCCAGAGTTCAACAAAGGGTAATCCAAAAACGAGGCAGAAACGGGCAGGCAAGCAAGACACTCGGCAGTGGATGAACATACAACGAACCAGCAACGGCTGAACAGAAGTAACACACATTTAAGCACTGGCTAGCAAGGAGGGCGGGAGCACAAACAGGTGATACTAAAATGACAGCAGACAGGCAGGCAGAGAGACAGCAGGGGAAAACAGACAGACACAAACAAGTTTCAAAACACAAGGCAAGAATCTAACTGGAACTCAAAACACACACAAACAGATATTGTACAGACCAATAAACAAAACTCACAAAGACCTAAACTAAACCGGGCCGATCAGACAGGCAGTGTGACATGGCTGCCCTATTTTTCAATGCATCATTAACACTAGATCTTTCATGCTGGTAAATGACCTCAGTCAAACAGTTACAAGTTCAGTAATCATATAGAGTATGATACAGTGAAAAGACAAACCAGGTGAGATGACGTGATAAATATTTCAAGCAGCAATAGGCTTGTTGTCTTTCTATAGCAAGTACCGCAGATGTGATAATAGCAGCTCATAAACATTCATCACAGGAAGGCAACTGAACTGCAAGCCTGGAGCATGTCATCACCTCCAAAGTCTCCCTCCAAAGTGCCTGGTGGCATTCGTTGCCGCTCTTACCATTCTGTTGATGTAATGCCTCGAAACCAAACATAATAGCTGCCAAGTGCAAACAACAGCAGTTCCCAACATAATAGCCAAGGGTAGACTATCTCTCTGGGATCAATTGAAGCCTTGCAGGGGCTGAAAATGACCCTGGGTAGGTTGAGGGACAGCTGTGAAGATGAAAGGCATCTAGTGAAAGGTTGTGGCTGCTTCACTTTGGAAGTGAGTGAGTTATTTGCGTTAGTAGTGCCTATATGGATGCGCTTTTGATTTACTCAAGGTCAAAAAATTTTAATAAATTCATAAATAAAAAGGAGGAGCTTTTGTTAGTATTCAAAACAATATTTCAGAGTAGCGCTGCATTCCAACAGGACACAACCAGGAGCTATTATCTATTTATAGCCAGGAGACCAACCGGGATCCTGGCTGTTTCACCCAGCAGCACCTTCAGGCTGCCGATGTTATTCCTGTGCGGCTCTGTAGCTCCGGCTCTGGCTTGAAATTCTTCACAGGGATCGGTGTGTGTGTGTGTGTGTGTGTGTGTGTGTGTGTGTGTGTGTGTGTGTGTGTGTGTGTCAGGAGGAAGAGGGGTTATATTATATGGGGATTGCCTGTAAAGCCACAACCTTCTCCTGTCCATCTCTGTCAGAAGTTCTCCCTAAGGGGGATCAGCAGGTAGCTTCGAGGGGAGGCTGTTCAAAGGTATTTGCCAAACTCTTGGAGGAGGAGTGTTGCTCTGAACGAGTTATTTGATTCTTAACACCATCATATAAATATGAAGCTGCGGGTGGGTGAGGAAAATTTCATGATGACTCTAGATTCAGTATTTAAAATTTGGACTACGTTTAGGTCAATCACAAAAAGATAAATGGAAGTTCAGTATTTTCACACCAGAATTTTATCCCCTTGACGCCTGAATTTATTTACAATAATAAAAAAAAAATAAAATTATTTCTGTTTTCATTTGCTTTCAAGCTGATGTTAAATTAAGTGTAAATTGTTAATTTGTCTATAGAACATAGAAAAGTGATCAATTCAGGTATGATGCAAATTAGTGACAACAGGCATAAACGAGAAACCAGTGCTTGTAGAAGGTTCCCAGGTACGTATCGAATATTCAGCATTAAGGGGTTAATCCTGGCTTTGTGGAAAAGGTTTTGAAATAGCATTTAGTCCATTTTTAAAGACCAGGTTTTAACATTACTAAAGAAATACATATAACATAGTCAAATACTTAACTAAATACATAAAATATGACAAATCCTAATAATTAATAAAAATTTTAGAAGGTGGCATATGTGTTTAGAAGTTGGACTACTGACCTCAGTATGTCTTAAATCCTGGCTACGACCCTGCCGAAGTGTTCCAATTTTTTTTGCAGTGTAGTAGTCAGCATTGCCTGCTATCGCTGTGGCCATAGCTGGGCAGGTTTAATAGCTTTGGCTCTAAGCCAGAATATTGAGGTTTTTTGCGAAGCCAGAGCCACAGGAATTGATGCAGTTACAATATTTCTGGTCACAGGGCTGAAACCCTGCAACAAGCCCTGATATTGTCGAAGAAATGGCAGCCATTGGAGCAATTCATAATTTTACCACAAGAAAGGGTAATAAAAGAAGACAACTGCAAAGAGATTTGAGGCTAAAGCACAATTAATATGTAGAACACACAGTATCTTGGCCAATTTTATGCAGGGCTCTTTCAATTTTTTTGTCTGATTGTGTGTATTGAGTGCATTTACTTATTTATTCAACAGACTCAACGAAATGCATTTGGACAAGAAGGTATTTTAAAGCCACGGTGACTGGCCTTTTTCTGTTTTGGTATTGTTGTGGTTTCCAGCAGGTTCTGAACAGAGTCACCAGGTCTCTCTTAATACAATACGTAACGTGTGGTCCAATAGTGGTAAGGATGACGACAACAGTGCAAGGTAAATAAGTAGTTGTTTTGATTTACCCTGTGCCAAGCTTTTCTAACACGGCATCAGTCCCAGCTGCCGTGCGTCGCCATGGCAACCAATGGCCAGGCTGAGCTCAGCACAGTTTTGGTCATGAGAAAACCATAAACAGGAGGACAAACAAAGACTGCTCTCCAAAGCTGTGATGAGAAAACACAGCACGGTATTGACACCAGCCTGTGTATTGTCAAGTATGCAAATCATCCTGCTTGTGTGAAGTCTCTGCTGCATCCATCATCCACATCTCATGCTATTTCATTGTGTTGGTACACACAGTGCGCAATTAAATTGTATACTTCACAGGATGTATGAGGTCGTCGGGAGATTATTGCTGTAAAATCTTGCAAATAAATCACCTTGGAGATGATTAAATCACATCATCACTATTAGGCCTCTGACGTTTCCTTTATTCTTTAATGTGAGGATAATGAAAGGCTAACATTAAATTCAACATGCTTCTGCCCAGCTGATAATTGACTAAATGGGTAATTATGATTTAACTGGATGGCTGTAAGTTCTGGGAGCTTGAGGGTGACCCGCACACTTGACAATTGTTCTTGTAAAAGGACATTCTGTGCTCTGTGGCTTGGCCTTCATTGAGCTGTCAGGAGCTGTGGGGGATACAGCGCTGTCAGCCTGCATGCCCACCTCCACCATCCATGGGATCGATCACGCCACCGCCTCCTAGAGAAACCTAACCACCACAGCTCCTCCAATTACCGTTGATGGGCCACATCTTTCTATCAGAATAGGCGTCAGAGCCATACGGCTCCTTTCAGAGCCAGGGACAGAAAGACAGAGAAAGGATGGAGTGGCAAGCTGGCAGTTGAAAAAAGAGGCAGCGAGAGAAAGAAAGGATAAGAATGTGGTGACAAGCATGCGCAGCTGCTGAAACCCTTCATGTTGAACTTTGCCAAGACGGATGCTGAACTTAGACCCGCATGTGCATTATTAATATTGACCACTTACATGAGAATAAAGAAGCATTTACTCACCAACTGACATGCCTGAATTAATCATAGAGCCATACTCAAAGGCACGATGAATTCCCTTTCATGACAAACTTGGCAGTTTTCACTTAAATGACAGATGTCTTCAGAATGACAAAAGGCCACAAGGTCTGTCATTATCTCTGGCATTATCATACGCACCATCAAAGATTCAGCAGAGGACAGGCTTTGTTTTTTTTTCTCAGCAGGGCATTTTCCACTCGCCAAAATGATTCCGTCTATAATATATACATTAAAAGAGGGAAACTCATACATCACCAAAGTGATGTATGAGAGGAGATTGTCTGTGATGGGATTATTGTATGTCGGAGGAATTTCTGCAGTGAAGTCCAGCAAAGGTCTGAACCCCAAAGATGCATATAAAAAGCAGTTACTATAGTGAATTCTGAAGAAAATAAGGGTGTGCTCATGTATTGTATTCTATATTGTTGTGGGTGTATATATATATATATATATATATATATATATATATATATGTATATAAATATATTTTGTGTGTGTTTTAAACTGATGTCCTGCATCATGTGGAAGCAGAATTACAAAAGATTCTTCCCACTGGGTAGCAATAACCATGCAGCAGTCAGTACATATTAGAAACACAGATCACAATCAAAAGTGCATGATGCAGTGTCTACAGTCACATTTCTGCACTTTTTTATGTTTTATATTGGGAGCAAGTTTGATTTCTTGCTGTATGATGAAGCATCAATTCTTGATACATTTGTGTGTGTATATACAGCATGTGTGAAAGTAAGTGCAGGTCCATCTCTATTCTGATGGGTTACATTAGCAGGTTTGAAGTCAATCAATACCAACACCACCCTGTCTGGTCTCTCTCTCTCTCTCTGCTCCCTCCATCCAGTTCACCGTCTTCATGTTTTATCCTCCATCCATCACTGTCAGACGCACAGACTGTCGTGTTCGCAGTGGTCAGCCCACGTTGGAGCCACCACAGCCTGCTGCACAGTACAAGCTTGTCTCTAAGTGTGTGAATGCATGTGTCAATGTCTGTGTGCTCCCACGCACACATGTGTTTAAGTGTTTTGTGTGCGGTCATGGAGCAGAACATGACAGAACAGTGTTACAGCCACCTACTGCGGTCCACACACTGCTGTGCTGAAGTAATGTCTGTCTGAGTGCATTGCAGATGTTAAATAACACATTAAATGCATCACTTTGGTAATGGGTTAAACTCTTATTTCCCCAGAATGTGAAATTTCCAGAAGCTAGGTAAAATATGAAACTGAACCTTACACTAAAACCTATATTTAAAAATGTACCTGTCATATTTAGCTCAAATGCCAAGCGCAGACACAAAAAACAAGGATCGGGACCCAAATGTAGACCTCCAGGCAGAACAGGTTCTGTGTAACGTGGTATATTGACAATAAACACAATGTGAACAAACTTACATCCGCAGTCGAAAGGCAAAACCCAAAGTCCAGAATCCAAAATAAAAACAATAATAGAATAGATAGAATACTTTTCTGTTCAGCCAAGGCTGGAAAAGCATCTTTGGTGTCACCAGACAAATAAAGATATCCTGGTACATCAATGCTGCACATCTCAAAACATCACTACAGCAACACAGTGTTCAATATGCTTTCTATGCAGAAAGATGCAGATTAGTGCATCTTGTTCATTAGGTTTATTAGATTAGGTATAAAAGATATCAGAGATCTAATCCTAATCCAAACAGAGAAGACAGGCAAGAACCAAAACACAAAATCCACAGAATCAAACATATGGACATGGTAAGGTGATCTAACACTAAACAATATAAAGACACAGACTTAAATACACATGAGGGAACAAGGCACAGGTGAAACTAATCAGGGAGGAGCAAATAATCAAACAAGCGGTGAAAAGAGACAGGAAGTGAAGTGAGTACAAACACAAGAGGAGGGGTTTAATGAAATAAAAAGGGAAATAATAACACCCAAATTCAAAACCCTAACAGAGCTATCTGAACATGAAGAGAAAATGAGTTGCAAATTAGTGATTTGTGTAGCTGTTTATATAAACACCACAACTGCCAAATCAAACAAACTGTATTTTTCATGGTTACTTTAAGGGATATTAAAGACAACAAGATTTGCCTAGTCTGGATTTGGCACACCCAGAGTTGTTATATAAGTACTGTAAAAAAAAAAAAAAAAAGTGCCTGGTCTTTTTCACAGTTTCACATGTTTTTGTTTGTTTTTTGTTTGTTTGACAAAGCCATTCAGAGCAGCTACTAGATGTGATGACCGTCGGGGAACAAATAAAAACACAAGTCTTTCCTTTCAGGGTCTGATTTAGGTTTGTAGATCTGGATATTTGTTTTCAACCACCATTATTTTTGTCAGCTAAGGGCTATGGCTAACAATAGGGCCATCCAATCACAGCTCAAAAATAATGTTTTGATGTAAATGAGCCTTAAACAGTTTCATTGTGAAGTAGGCAGATAGGAGTATCTAACGTATCAATTGCGACTTAAATACCATCTTTAAAACAATCACTATCATTTGCTCACACCATACCATACCTTCTATCAGCAGCCAATTTATTTTCAGTGTTGTAACTATAGCTACACGTGGCACAAAAGACACATTTTGGGTTAGTGCCATATTTAATCTCTGAGCTTTTAACCCACGATGAGATGAGGCACAGCTTGAGATCCTCGGCCTTCTTTGGTCACTCCACAGTCTAAGCCAACAATTATTGCTGTTTGAGCTTTTTCAATTTTCTTCTGCACTGTGGTGACCAGCTGGGCAAATCAGGGTCCTTTAAAATATTGTCCATAGTCTGTTTACATTGTGTTCTATGCTATACTCTGTTTAGCTGTTGTTGGAATCATTTTGTGCAATTTATTGTCGTTTAATGTTGATTTTTATTCAGTTTAACATTGGTGGTACTATAATATATTTTCCCCTGCTATCCAGCAGGTGAAGGTTTGGACAGGACATCTCCATTATGGTAATATGTGATTGAGGAGGAGGATGTGGATGTGTGATGGTGTGAGGGTCCAAGAAAAACATTGCACACACGACTACAAGTCATGTAGCCACTCAAAAGTACTTTCTAGTACAGTATGGAGTTCATTAGAAGCTTCGCATCTTAATACACACCTTAACATTTGAGATTTACTGTATTTATAATTTACATACATTTAAGATGCATTAAGTTATTTGAACATAAAGTGATCTTTAAGTATCACTTAAGATACATTGAATTGGGATATTTAAAATTTGAATATAAGAAACATGTAATTACAACTACAGTAAGTGTGGTTGGTAAAAGACAAAAGCTGCTTTGAATATATTTCAACTTTTAATAAGCTCATGACAAAATATGACTGCCGTTTGATGTCTTCACATGTAGCACGCTTAATCACGTTTAACATCACTAAAGTTTATGATGCATTTGATTGTTCCAAATAATATTTCACTGCACCTAATTATGTAGACAGTGTGCATGCTGTAAGGGTTTTTAAATGTACATTTTACAGCACATGTTAAAATTAGGGTAGACTAATTGTAGTACCAGTGATGCTCATCTCTGATTTCATTCTGTTTATGTCTCTAGTATGCATAAAGAAAACAAAAGGTTTATTAGTCTTTTTTAACTGTTGGACAAATTACAGCAAAATGCACGATACACATCATAAAGACACAAAAAAAACACAAGGACAGTATTTGCATGGGAATATATGAGTAGGGAGCTTGGTTTTTCCTCACTTAGCTTAGCTCTGCGTCCATGTTCCCAGCTTTCCTCTTTTGTTGTTGTAATTTGGCACCACGGAGCATGTTTTAAATCCTGGGGCTCAAGTTGAGTATCTGCGAGTCAGCTGGATCTACAGAAGGGGCATTCCCCATGGTTTTGAGATAATTGCTTTCTTCCCTTATGACAACCGTACTGAATTTAGATTAGGGCAATAACAAATCTGCGACACTGTGTGCCCTCTGCATTGCATCTTGTCAATAGGCTGTTAATATGCTCGACCCTTGTCTCATTTTTCTTCGGGTGGCATCAGCTGGGCCCCCTCTACAACCACAGCCGCTGCCCACAGGCGGGTACAACCAACACTGTGGCAGATGAGGCCGACAGAGAAAGTCTCATCAATAATGGAGAGCGGTAGCTGGGGGAGTGGTGCAGAGGAATGGTGGTGGAGTGAGTGAGAAGTGCAGCTGGTGTGTTTGTCTCATTTCTTCCAAATGGACATTTTGAAATGATGTTCCCCAGAGGGCAGGCATAAGAGGAAGAAAGCTTTTAATAGCCGATAGCCTGAATAAGTTGTCAAATCCCTGTTTATATATGTGTCTTTCCATATTTGACAGTTTCCTCTGCTGCTCTGCCACCTTTTCTCCAGAGAGCTGGGCAAATAAACTGAATAATAGGAAAATATATCAATATTTAGTTTTAATTCAGAATTTTTGAAGGCCATGCAGATGGTTGTCATACTGTATTACAAGCATGTAAAATACCCAAATAACTTTTCAGTTAAAGTCAGCTTCATGGGTGTAGTCCTAAAAGGCACACCCTAGGAAGGCAAAACAAAAATCTCATCAATTTCCTGTCTGTCAGTGTCCTCAGAGGAATAGACACACGTAATAATGATCTTTCCTGACATCTGTCCAGATGCAAACAGAAATTCCATCACCGAGGCACTAAGAATGACCCTGTGGCTGTTACAGTGTGGCAGCGTCTCCTCCCAGCTGCCATCATGCTCATTCCCTTTCTTCAATGCGCCTCATTGTGTTAGGAAGAGGAGGCCCATTCTTACACACATCTCTCGTGCTCTTGTTTACTCCAGGGGCCAGGCCTGAGAGCGTGAAACTGTTGGGAGAGTTTGGATGTCACCGCTGACACAGCTTCCATTGCATTGGACCACCTTCAACGGCACGCATCTCTACTCTCCAGACGGCACCAATTAAGGCAGCCTTGAGAGAAAGAGTTGTGACAGTATCCAACGACACAGACGCAAGAAGGGAAAGGAGTACACTGGAGGAGGGGCCTCTGCTTGCTGCAAACGGGCAGAAGACTGCTTGTGAGTATCCTATTGTTCTCATTGTTGTGGGCGAACACATTTCCATACAACTGACCAGGGCGATGCTACCGATTCCCCTGCATTTGATGTATTTCCAGTACAGCACATAAAGTTCATAACCAGAAAGTCATCTAAGAATTAATGCAAGGTAGTGATTTATTTCTTAGGAGCTGTGTATTTCTACCCAGAGAAGCATTTTTCAAATATATTAGTATATTTTTTATCTCTGTCTGATACGCAGACACCTGGGCTGACCTTGACAATCTTGCTTTGTTCTTATTTTTCAATGTCACTTACATCCCACATGAACACACACACACACCTGGCTGATTTATTTCTTATTTCTTTATAAAGGCAGCAAAATTTAAACCTCTCTGAGCATCAAAGGATGTGGTTAAAGGTAAAAGGAGGATGCAGGTGATAGTACCTCCACACCCACTCATCTTTCGCTTCCTGTCCAATAGATGTTCCATTTTTACCAGGAAATCCTGTAGAGGAATTACGTTCGAGGACATGGGCAAAATGATCTGACAGATCCACTTACCTCTGCTGTCTACGATCCCCCTGGCCTCTGATATTATAAGAGGTTGATATGTATGTAAGCATGGGGCACGGGAGCATAAGGAAAAAGGATGGGGGGGGTTAGAGCTCAAGAGCCGATCCTGCTGATGACAAAGCCAAGGAAATAATGTTAAGGTGTGGAGGCAGCAAATGATGTGATGCGATGAGAGTGTCGTGGGGGAGGGAGAAAGAGTGAGAGAGGTTTTGCTGTTAAATCGCTCGTAGGCTATGTTGTCTCCTTAGGCTCCTACCAAAAAAATATCATGATTTCTTCCTGGTAAGCCAAGGGTGAAATAAATCTAAACCTTATACTCTCATATTGCCTTTTGGCCAGTGCAAACAAACACGGCTGAAAAAAGACAGGTTAGCACACATATCTATAGGACTTACATAAACCAAAGTGCCCTGGGATCACACCACCGGTCGATAGCAGTGCTTCACACTGCACCAAATATTAACCCTCTCATGCATGAACTATTAAAAACATTATCTTGGTTTTTTAAAGATTTATTTTTTTTGATTACTCAAAATTGGGCTACATGAACTTCATGTTGAATCATCTCAGTTTTAACATTTCAACATCCAACATGTAACAGATTACATAGTTCTAGTTAAAACTGATTTCTTTACAGTATGTGAGTATAATACTTATTCTTATTTTGTGTAAAGGCTGCAAAGCTGTCAAAAGTTGCAAATTCATGCTGTAATAGGCACATTTGCATTGTTATTAATGTTCATATATCTGTTAAATTTCGGTTTTATTATCATATAATACAAATCATCACATCTTTGAAAAATTAGAATAGATAAACTAGCTGGTTACAGAAATCAAACTTAATGCAATCTGACTCCACTGTTGCAGGACGTCCACATACATGCACAGTTGGTTTTTGGTGTATAAAAACTAACTACTTTAATTTAGAAAACATAAACTTGTTAATAATACTTTACTGTACATACTACTATTTGGTTTTATCTTGACTTACCACCTTGAATAAAAGTTTTTCACAGATATGCCTGAGGCATTTAGCACATGGCCATCACAGTCAGCCATCTTGGATTAATGAGGTCATCAAGCAATAAATATTTGGAAAACAAGATAGTAACCACTGTTATGTTGCTATCAATCAAAAGAAAATGTCCTCAAATGACTTGGCGAACATAACCATGATATAGTAACCCAAAATGGAGTTAAAATAACTGTCCACAAATGTGGACGCCGTGCATGAAAGAGTTTTTAAACATCCATGCCTGATATTTAGATGAAGGGGTTGATTATAAAAATAAATATTCAGCCTCTGTTCTCAGGCAATGAAAAACAACAAAACAGCTAGAATAAAATGCATCATTTTGTTAAAAGGCATAAGAGAGTTCTTGAATGTGCTTTGACAATTTTTAGCAAACATCCATGGTTCCCAGAAGATGAGTCTTAATGACTGTGGTGATCCACTGACTTCATTTGGTCAAAATATCATTTTGAACAGTACTTTGATTTATGACTGAAGATAAGCAAAACTAATGACATTCCATCAGCTTCTCTACTTTATGTTTAGTGCTAATTCGCAAGTGTTAGCATGCTAACACTTTACAAAGTAAATGCTCTGTATTTGTATTTCTAGTCTTCTCGACCACTCAAAGCGCTTTTACACTACATCTGCATTCACCAGTCATACACATCCATACATACACTGAGCCTAAGTGCTCAAACGGAAACTAACATTCACACTCATTCATACACTGGCGGAACAGCCAGGGGCAATTCGGGGTTCAGTATCTTGCTCAAGGACACTTCGACACGCAACGCAACGCAGGGATTGAACCGCTGACCTTCCGATTAATGGCCAACCCGCTCTACCTCCTGAGCCACAGCCGCCCGATAAAGAAAGATGATGAACTTGGAAAACTTTATACTTGAAGAGCATCAGCTTATTACGTCTTTCTGAGCATGTTAGCATGCTGATGTTAGCATCTAGCTTAGTCTAGCTCAATGTAGCATCTAGCCTGGCTGACTCACATCATGGTGCATGTGGCAACTGTGTGCAGTCTCCTCTGCGGGTGTATGCTCTCTGTCTGCAAAAATTAATGTGTACATACATACGTGCATGCGGGAGCTCAGTAAGCACACAGAAAAGACGCTGTAGAACAAGAAAAGCTGACTGTGACGGTTTTCTAAAACATTTACAGCGTCTGAATGCTGCCATTGTACACCATGTGTGATGTTTTCTACTTTCTTTTTTGTTCTTCTGGTCTTGATATGTTGTAATATAATTACCTTTGTGTTTTGGAAGGCAGAAAACAAAATGATTGGCTTGGTCAGTCCCAAACTGCACATTAATCAGAGAGTGTGGACAAATGAACAGCTACACCTCACAATCAAATCCAACAGCCCTGCAACAAATTCTATGTTTTTGAAATTTTTAATGTATAGTTAAGCCTATTTTTGTGGAGACAAAAGAGAGAGGTGTTGATTCAAGTCTGTGGTTTGAAGATACAGTTTATGATGTTGTTTTATTGGTCTTTGTTATATTGCAACTGTATTGCATGACATTAAATGTTCTAACATGGAGTATTCCCACAGGCAGCCTCACTTTCGGCGGCTGCCAGGCAAACAGTTTATTAATGTGTGGCTTAAACATGTGAGAAAAGGCCCGATTCCATAATGCCTTCGTGATCATAGTTTTATTTACAATCTTTCCACTGAGCTTAGAACAAATAGCATATGTTATGTAATAATTTATATAGCACTCCCAACCCCTTTAATTGGTGTGAGCTGAATTAGCGCTGACTAATCAACATGGCAGCCTCCCATCCTAGATTTATAGACGGCTATGATTGCTGCCAGGGTGAAATTAACTCTTTCACTCTGCAGGGAAATGTTGAAAGATGCCTGGCTGAAACACACTCCTCCCCACACACTCACGCGCACACACACACACACACACACTTATACATATATGCAGATGAGACTTGTCTGTTCCTTCTGGGTGTCTCTGTAGAGCTGTCACACATGCTGCGTCTTGGAGCACCAGGAGACTGGGGTTGACTTGAATTAAACTGAGAGGATGTCCTTTCCAGATCTGCAGAGGGCCACAGAGACACATCCGCCCCCAGAGAGAGCCAGTCAAAAAGACAGAGGGGGAGAGGGGGAGAGGGGGAGAGCGGGAGAGTGGGAGATGAATGGAGGAAGAGAGGAAAAAGAAGGGATTGGAGATGGGGTAGAGATGAGGAGGAAGTTAATAAAAAAAGAGGCAGGGAGAAATTGTTTGTGAGAGAGAGGGATGGAAGATGAGGTGGAGAAAGTGGAGGACACTAGAATAAGAAGGGGGGAGGGAAGATAAAATGGTGTGTGCTCTGGTGTGTGTGTGCTTGTGACAGTTTGACAGAACATAGAGAGAGGGTAAGAGAAAAAGTTCAGAGAAAACACACCTACAATCTTGGTGGTTCAAATGAGAGAATCTGCTGCTTTTCCTTGTCATCACATTATTCTAAATGGAACATCTTTGGATTTCCATACATACAAAATAAGACATTTGTCTTTTGTTAATGTAAATTTTTTAATTTCACACTTGCTTTGGCCTGTTTTCCATGCCGATAAAGCCCCTCTGAACTAAATTGCGTTGATGACATCACCTTGCGCTCTATCAAACAGTGATGGGCATTTTATACAGACCAAACAATGATCCGGTTAAGCAACTAAATAATTGTCAGATTAATGAGTTGTGAAAAAAGTATTAGTTGCAATCCTGAATTTAATGTAAATTACCTGCAATAAACACTGTTATTGTGAAAAGAAGCAGGCTGAAAAAGTTTATGATATTGAGTTAAGTTTTTAAAAAGTACAGTAATATTTCTAAATGGATAAAATTTTGGATACTCATATTATTATTTGTTATTGTGTCATATTTTTCTATTTTATTTTGAACACTATTTTATTTTGAACGCTGTAGGTTGGAGACACGTGTACTCAAGAGCCTGAAAATAAGACTGAAGAGCTTCTGTAATATGGAGCCCCTAAAGTACACAGGTTATTATTTTGTGTGTTCAAGATAATAACTTGTTCACACAAGATAATTAACTTGTACTATACAATTCTAACCACATGGCGCAATTACGTTGCCTGCTTATGGTTATGGGCTGTGTCTAGCAGTTTGAAAGTATAAGTACATAAGTGTTCTGATAATACACACTGTAGTCAGCAATTATAGGTAATACAGCACCTTCTGCATATAGAAGAGAGAAAATTCAGATGTTGTACTCTATGTTCGATGAAAAAAAACAACACTTGGTGTACTTTATTTGTTAATCCTTCTCAGTCTTTATCACAGCTGCAGCATTCCGATTAATCTCCTGAACAATAGCTCACGATACCAGTGTCCTAAGAGCTAAGCATAGGACAGTGCCATCTATATTTAGAATAGATTACAGCAATGTATATCCTGACCTAAGGCTGCAGAGCAGATTTAGAATAGACCATCATTTTCTATACCCCACCTCCAGGCATTGTTATTAACAGTAAGTGCATTTCCCATTGTGTTCCAGCGTCCTGTGTCTCTGCCTTGCTCTGGATGATAAACAGGCTAGAGACCAAGGTTTTTGTAGAACAAGAAATTGGAACATAAATTATTAAATGAGAATGCGCCTTCCCAAAAAAGGCATCCATTGTAATTTCTCCTTATGCCTGCAAACTAGGAAATCCTTGAACTTCCTGCCTAGATTTCAGCTCGTTGATAGGGTGAGCTTGTTACTCTACTGTGAGCTTTTCACAGCAGTTCTTCTGCCCTTTGTTGCACAAGCTCTTTGTTTTGTAATGATACAAACCGGCTCTGCAGAAATTCTGCAGGCAACATTTTTTTCATTTCAATTTCAGGGCATTAGCTGCTGAATCATTCTCAGATTAATGATGAAATTTCAAGCATGACGCACAATCATTGTGTGTGATTGCTTACACAGAGGAGAAATGAGCAGTTCAAAGATAATAACACACACATTTGGTGGTTTTAGGAAGCACTTAAATGCATCAATCTTTACTTGGTTTTCCCACCTACTATACAATTACATTTGTTCCTTTGGCAGTTTTCTGTAGTAATAATTCTTACAAGCCAAGGCAGCATACAAATGGCTGACCTAGAAATTTGTGTTGAAAAAGCAGCTGCAATGAAAATGCTTTGTGAATGAGTTTTTGTGCTTTTTAGTTTCTTATATTTCACCAGTCATTTCTAAATAGTTTTTTACTTGTAATTAAACAACCCACTAATTGCAAATGTCCGAAGAAATCCATGACTTCTTTTGAAACAGGCGAAACAGTACAAAAATGACATAACAATAAGTTATTTTAAATATTTCAAACTACTGTAAGAACTGGGATGCAAAATGTAGATCATGTGTGCAAGGGCACAGATTTCTCAGACATGGATAATGTCATATTGTAAGGTTAGAAGGAGTAAAAAGTGTTGTGCCATGATGCAACTGTTTGCAATTTCATTGTTATCATGAGAAATGTCTCTTAATGTTTCCCTCTTGAACACTGAATTATTCAGTGCACAGCAACCTGAGTGTAAGCCATTCACAGAGGAGTTGTATGGCACAATTACTCCAACAAACACAGAACAGAATGCTAAATCATGGCAGAAAACAGTATTTTTTAGCACACAAAAGGCTAAAATGAGCACCGAAGATCATTGAAAGTTCAGCATCTGAACAACTACATTCCACCTAAACCAACATGACCCAAATAAGTTGTTCAATCTCCCAGACATTTTGGGATTTATACACAAGCCAGCTGGCTGCAGCGCTTTATGGTACCTACACACACTGAGCTCCTGCAAGATTAGATAACTAGGACTGCTCTAAGACTCAGCGAGGTCCAGGGGAATTGTTCCACTGAAACTGGTGTTGAGTTGTCTGATGAAACCCACACATGTGCAAACAACATGCAGCCATATGTCCACACACAAAAACACAAGCACAAATATAAACGTATCCACTTGCACGCACACACAAATCGGGACATCCTGGAGGCTTTTAAAGACGTTAAATCACCCTGAAGCCCATCTGACCACATCAGTGTGTGAGCGTGTGTATGTGTGCGTCATGAGACAGCCCTTGGCCAGCCCAACTAGCACCAGTTAACAAGACAACAGCCTTAACTAAAGCACAACCCCCCTAGATTTGCACCATCTCCATTGGGAAGCAAAGAGGGATACTCTAACATCGTCTCGCCCTGCAGCTATACAGCCCCAACAAACCCCATCAGAGACTCTTATTGCTCTATTTTCTAGCCCAGCATATGGCAACTGTGTTTGGGAGAAGAAACAAGCTTTTTTTTATTGCATATAATCAGAGCTTTGTGCCCTGATTTATAGTTTGTTAGTCTCACACAGGTTAGGTTTAAGTCCAAAAAAAACACTGAACCCGTGAACTGAGGGGAGCAGACTCGCTGCGACTCTAAGTAACCATTTAAATTACTCCATGGTAGAAAATGGTCTTCCAATTTTATTTAAAAACTTAAGTCTGTCTACAATCAAGAAAAAACACACTACTAAAACAGCCGCAGAGAATCAGACAAAATCAGACAAACAATGACAGAGCAGAGCAAGCAGTCCATATTCCAGATAAGCTAGCCCACATACCTATATGGCAAAATAGTTTATCAGTGCAATCCAAAATTACCCATACAGTGCTCCAATGGCTCTAAAACTGACTTGAATTAGGTGTAAAAAGTAAGCGACCCTACATCCCAGGCTAAGTCAGAGCTAAGAGCCGCGTTTCCATGGTGAAGAATGACAAAAGGGCAAAACGTGGCTCATAATTTCTCATGTCAAGCGAGCATTTTGAGAGGGAAGAGTTTTTAGAGAGCGCAGTACCTTTTTGAAAATGTACATAAGAGAGGACATCAGCCAGTCAGTCAGAAACTATCCCGAGCCTGACTGACAGAGTTAACAGAAATACTGAGCCCTGCCACATTAAGAAGCCACAGGATTTCACCTCTGTACTGAATTTTTTTGGATTGTTACAGATGAAGTTTCACAGTGATATGTCCCTGTCGAATCTTTCCAGAAAACATTTTCCCCAGGAGCGAAGGGAGCCAAGCCACCTGATGTAGCTGCTTGGTCAGCCATGTTTTTGTAGTTTGAAAAAAAGTTTTGATTTACCCAGAATTCAAGAAAAAATATTCTATTTAGTCAAGAACAGTGGTGGCTGGAGAAAAATATTTTAGGTGGGGCTGTGCCATATCCAGTTAGTTTCAGTAACCGTCCCAATACAATTTAACACAAACCGCAGGATACCAGTGTTCTGTGAAATAGTCAGAAATTATTTAATGCCACATCTTTACACTTCAAAGCTGCCTATAAACTATACAGCTTACCTCTGTAAGCCAACCGCTGTTGTTCTCCTTGTCGATGTACCGTAGCACAAGCACCAGCTGGCAGTGGGTGGAAATGTCAGTTGTCTCATCTGCCTGGATAGCAAGATATTCTCCAACACACTGTCCAGGGAGGCAACAAGATCCACTGAAAACGCCAGGGTTGTCAAAGTATTTGGTCTCATTGTGGCTGCACAAGGACAGCTCAAAGGCCCTGCAGAATTTAACACAATTATCTTTGATAAAACGTGCCTGTTCTTATCCACCTCTTCATTGTGTTTCCTCACCCCAATCCTGTGTGGCCAGTTGTGAAGCGATGTTAACTCTGCCTAGCATGGCTAGCTTCACCGTATTATCCATATGTGCGCTCGTACACTCATGTTTCTTAATCTTCCATGATAAATGTTTCGTGTAATCCTGTAATAGTCTATGTTGTATCCGTCCCCGCCGTTTTAAAAAGCAAGCAGGGCAAGCAAAATATGGCATTTACATGATTGCATCCAGCTAGCCAAGCTTTTCTATTGTACCAATTGCGGGAGAAGCCTTGCATGTACGTTTTACCTTTCTCTCTAGCCTGTTGACTGATTTTGATGGCAGGTGGATCTGGGCCAAGCTCTTTGACATGTAGTTTCTCCACCAAAGTTCTCCTCTAAAATGGATTTTGAAAAAGAAATGTTACTGAATTTGTTTACTGAAATTTACTGAAAGCCCATGTCTCTAGTTCCGCATTCATCATTGTCAACAACATCAGCTGTCCCTACTCTACCAGCGGCCCTCTATTGGCCAGCCGCCACTGGTCAAGAACTAGACAGCTTTGTGCAAGGGTTGAAAAGTATTAGTTAGGTCTTTGTGAAACCAGACCCTGGCCTCCGTTGTCAAAGTCAGAACGTCTAATGACACCTTCTTATTTTTCTGTTGAGGTTTTCCGGTGTTTTTCAGTCAGGAGTGGGAAAAGTCTGTGTATCATGTGAGGGGAGAACTCTTCAATGATCTATTGCACATAAAAGAACATTGACTATGCAAGAAAAAATGTCTTTTGAGCCTGACCAAACAACATGTAAAACAAAAATTGAGGCCAACGTTTGTGATGCTAAATTATAGTAACAGTGTTGCTTCCTTTCTATTCCAGGCAGCAGTGAATATGTCATCCACCAAATGTCGGGCCCCTAGGCCAATCAGTAACACCTTGTTTTGGCCCGTAAAGGTGGTGCCCCTCCTGCTGCGTCCAATCAGTGTAATTTTGAAAATGTTCCATAAACCCACTACTGAGATGCATCATTATTATCTAGTTATGTAAAATTCATATTTCAGTGTCTGCTGATTGTGTGTGGATGCACAAGCAAAGAAGTAAGCACACAAATGAACAACTGAATAGAAGAAGATTAATAGTTGTTGTCGTCTCTGATTTTATCAAAGAACATGATTAAAAGGCTGATGCGACATTTGAATGTTCTGAACCATGACAAAGCAAACTGACACTGAAATCCTCACTGATTCTCAACCAGAGGTTATTCCACATTGCTACAGCATTAGAGTGAAAAAGGTTCATTTCTCTGCCCGCTGGCATCTCCAAATGCTCGAGACAGAAAGTAAGCATGAGAAAGGCAAGGAAAGCACATCCTACTCAAAACCACATTAAAGGTCTGTTCTGCAAATTTTCAAAAGAGGATATGATTCTTTTGTTGAAACGCTGTCACCACAATGTTGGCTTTGTTCCTAGGATGATTTATCACATTTGAGATCTTATTTCGTCTCTGCAAACATATTCATCATAAGAAATTTTATGTTATAAAGACTGACAGCATCTGAAAAATAAAGAATTGTAGGTTTGTTCGCATTTACAACATCAGTAAAAAAAAGAAAAAGACAGTTTTTAATATTTTGCATGATAATGAGCAAAGACATTGACCAATGAACACTGTGAATCAAACTTTTCAGAAACATATTGAAAATATAGCCAGACGCTGTCAAAGACCAAGGTGCATAATTCAACATTTGACATTATTACACAACAACAAATAAATAAAATGGATGCGTTAAGCCAATGACCTTTCATCTTGCTAAATGTTTATACTCCATCCATCCAATTAGAAATCCTTGTGCTGCGATAAAGGTCAAAGGGCCAGAGGGTCGGTGAAACTTCAGGGACATATTCATCAAACTTATGACGATGTGTCACCTCTGAGAGGCCATAAAAGCACGTCAGATTCATTATTTACCAACCTAGAAATCTAAATGTGATCTGCATTTTGGTGCAGAGGAAGTGATAAATGTTTTGTGAAAGAACGACGCTTCACTTAAGGCTGACGATATGATAATTATGACAATCTGCAGGGGGATTGAGATGTTATTCAAATGTAATGTGCATTGACATTGCTTTTAACATGGGAAACTGCTTGGAGGATTTAATCTGGAATGATCTGGGCCTTTAAACTGGAGTTAAAAAATAGGCCTTGATTTGTGCAATCAGCAGACTTGGTTAAGCACGCACCCAGTACAAAGCTCGGATAACAGTGCCTCAGTCCCATCCATAAACTCCCCGCTAACTTTGTTACTGTCCAACCTCCCACCCTGTGGACTTTACAGCTGGATGGCCTAATTGGAGCCATTTCCACGTATAATGCAGCAACCCCCGAGGGTGCTCATTATAGATACTGAGCTGACCCAGCTTTTCTTCAGCCACCCTATCATCAGGGTCCTGTGGTTCAGTCCAGTGACGGATACAGTAGGGTTTCCTCCAGCCTACAGGCTATTGATCTCTATTAGGAGGGAGGAAATTCAAGTTGCCTTTGGTGTGTGACTGTGTTAGGGTGTATGTGTGTGTCTGTGTCACATATGGGCACAGGACTAGGCAATGCAGAAATGACTCACCTTTTATGCGTCAAAACTAAAGGGAACGTCATAATGATAGTTGTCGATGGAACATAACAATATAGGGCAAGGAGGAGAGATAGAGTACATAGTGTGAAAACTGAAAATTGTTTCTGCCTGCTAAAAGTTAATTCAAGCAACTTAATAGTTGCAACTTAATAGTTGCTTGAATTAATAAATGCTCATAATAGGAATAATTTAACATTTTTGAAAATACTCTTATTTGCTTTCTTGTCAAGAGTTACGTGAGAAGACTGATAGCTCTCTCATGTCTGTCTGGTAAATATAATGCTACAGGCAGCCAATTAGCTTGGCACAAACATAGGAAACCCTCATCTGGCTGGTTTTTCAGTGGTTATGTGTGGAACTATAGAGAGCCTAAGTCACTGCTTCCTGTAGTAAAACTAACTGCGTACAGCATAAAAATAAAACCACAACTTTTTAAGTTTCAATTCTTGTACAGATTTAACAAACAATATGACATGTTAATTAATCAGATTTAGAGGTGCTGTTAGGCCGATGTTGTTAACTTTGGAGAGAACCTGTTAAATATTAAATATTTTCCCGTATTTCTCCCATATTTTTAACCTATATATATAGATAAAAAACGCTGTGCGTATTTGAAATGTTTGCTACATTCCTCTCTGGTAAAGCAGGTGGCAGTAGCCTATGTAGGACATTAGCTGTTATAGTGATGGGAAGTCAACTGCTGCCACCAATAAAACAAGAAGAAAACATGCGATACGTGCAAACTGAAAAAAATATTCAAATCCCAAAGTTTACAGGTATGGCTAAGGACAGCTTCACTGTACTTTTGTTTGAAAATGTCTAGTTTGGTCTGGTAATGAAGGTGTTTAAAGTTACTTTTGGGATTTGATTTTGGTGTATTTTAAGTCATTACTATTATCATTATATGACACAGTAGCCTATAATATGCTGAATATCGCCTATGGATTTGGTGACAAGACATGCCATCAGTCACCACCGTTCTCTTTATCTCAGCAAACGCATTCCTCCGTTGAGTCAGTGACACCTCTGTCATGTAGCATCAGCAGACACACAGTCGCTGTATCAACACTGTACTGTTGGTTTCATCTTTCTGTGCCCCCGGGTGCTCTTTGAATGTGACTGTGCATAGACACATACAAGCAAAGTAGAAGGACAAATAATAATAGAAAATGATAAGCAATGATTTGAAAGGGCAGCAAAGAGCAGATTATGAAGGCTTGGGTTGAAATGTCAAAGATGCCTTGTTTTACATTGAGCTGGAAACTATGCTGACTTACTACTTCATTAGACCTGCATTCAACATCATCACTTATCTGACATTTTACCAGAGATCTTTAAATGTCAGTGCTTTTATGGTGGTATTCAAGAAATACCACTTGTGTGAAAGTGGTGCATATGTGCTAGAATTTGAAATAATGATGTGGAATGATTAGCATGTTAAGACTGCTGCTAAGAATTATTTCCATATAGAGTACAATGGGATGTATTGCATTAGAAAGATCAGGTATTTTTGATACTGACATGTAAGAAAATTGTATTTTTAGTTACAATTGCATGTCAATTTTATTCACAGTGCTAGGACTACAGCCCCTAGTGTGTCAAAATACACACAAATACATTATCATTAACGACATTAATGAGCTTTTAGGATATCATAGTGTTCATAAAATACACAAACGGCATTAGCAAATGGAATGACTCACACGTGCAGTAAGCATGGGAAATAATAATAATAATGATGTATCTGCTAATTACCAAAGCTATTAAATTAGTCTCCACCACAAATTAGCTGTCTCCTGGGGGTGGTGTTTTACTGGCAGGTTCAAAGCTAATGACAGCCTGTCATAGAGGGACACCACATATACCAACACTCTGACTAATGATGTAATTAAGAAAACACCAGAGATGGACATGAGCAAACTGGCAGCTGCGTTGAGTCCATAATTGTTATGTGCCAAGTTCATCTGCCTCTACATCAGACATATCCATATTTAACCTTTTCTTATCCTGGGGTAAGTTTTGCTGAGCACGCATGCTGTCCTCCAGCACTTCCCTGATTCAAATTCACACATGCAGCAACGCTACACTGCTACACACACTTGGCACCTTAGAGCCACCCAGTTTCCTCATGTTGGTCACAGAGCTTCTCTCCCTTTTCCCCATTGGCTTGCCTCTCCCACATGGGTGCCGGTACTGGTGCCCCCATATGTCATTCTTCATACTATCAGTCATAAATTTCAAATCTCAACTTTCCTTCTTCATGGCTGATGCTGATCAGGATTAAAGTATTAAATAGTTCTCATGAATAATATAAAATGTGTTTGGCTGTGATTTGAATTTGCAAATTCCATCAGATGACCAAGAATTCTGATCCATTGTCAAACCTCCTCAAGGAAAGTCTTAACATGTCATTTTCCATTTTCCCTCTATATTTACCCCAATTATTTCAAAACTCTCAGCTATACTGTCACTGCATTGGATCAAATCCCCTAAGTTTAATTAGCGGTGATCAGATTTATGATAACATATATTTTCCCTCCACAAGGGTATATAATTGAGGTCCTTTGGCGCTGGGGAATCTTTCATCAGAGAAATCCATGGTCTAAGCCTCATTAAGGAACTCAAAGCTCAGTAGAGCTAGCATGTTGAAGTCTGAGAGCTAGAAGATGCAGCAGAGACTCGAACACCTAAACCTCCACTCAGGAAGCAGGCTTTAATTAGCTAATGAATCTGGGAGCTCCCCCTGCCAACCTTTGACCTTATGCTGAGGCATAATAAGCCTGTTCACAGTGGGAGACATGCCACATGCAGCTGAAATCAATGCCCTGTACACCAAAACCGATTTTAATGAGATAAATGCTGTGCTGTCCCCTTTACTGTTAGGAACTGTTGAAGTCCACATTCGTGAATCATTCCTGGATGCTCTCCAAAGGTTGTAATGTATTGATTTAGTGTCATTTTTAACAAAAGCCTCTGCTTCATGATTGATGTTGCTTGCCATGTTGATGGCAGGAAACAACGGCATTTTCTAATTTACACTATTACCAGATCTGAGTGAGAAAACATCTCAACCATAAATATGTTATTTATTTCCTTGTTGTTACAGGAAAAAATACTCATAAACAAGTAGCTTTGGTGACCAGTCAATGCCTGAAAAAAAGAAAAGAAAAAGTAATTTCACCCTGAAAATAACATTTTTGGTCAGTGTTATTTAAGAGCATCATTCATTTTAATGTATTAATTCTAAATACAATGAAGTCATAGGAAGAAATTAGACACAAATATTATTTATTATATGCTTGCTGGAGTAGAGCTAGATAAGGCAGTGGTTAGCTTATCTTAGCATAAATACAGCTTGTTTGGCTGTAACAGTATCTGCCTACCAGCACCACTAAAGCTAAATAACATGATATAAAACTGCTGTGACAAACTTTGGAAATGACAAGTTTTTTTTCTTGGCTGGCATGAGTTGCCAGGCAACAGCCGCAGACTTAGGGAAGTTACTGCTCCCAGCCAAGAATTAGTCCTGCACATACTCCACATAACATTTACACTCTATGTGGTTTACAAGACATATAATGCTAATTAGTGAGCTACAGAGGTGATTGTAGACAGGTTTTGTTACCTTTGGACAGAATCAGGCTAGCTTAATCTACTTATTATCAGGTACAGTGTCTTGCTGTGATAATGAGGACACAGCGCTGTTATTAGTCCCGTTTCTCCCTGTGGTCTCCGCAAGATGACATCTCCCTTGACTCCATTCTGATCTGAGTTGAGCTGTGCTGACCCAACATGGCAGGTCCAGGTCTAAGTGGCAGCCTCTGCAATCCCGGCGGGGCTCCTTTAGTCGGCTCAGCCAGCTGTGAGAGTCTGTACCGTGCTCCCTGGTCCAGCATTGGAAATGTGCCCTGTGAACCGAACTATAAATTAGTCAGGATAAGTTAAGGGCAGACTGCGCTAGGCTATCCCCTGCGGTTATCAGCAGAGGAGAACCTGCCTGAAGGTGCTCTTAAATCTTTTATCATTGCTGAGGCAGCCTGATCCAGGCATGGACTGCAGCCATCAATCAGGGCCAATGCTCACAGCTAATGGGATATTCAAGTTTTCCTGAAAATTAAACAGCCATCTAAATCAAGCATGAGAAACAGCACTTGCTGCCACTTTCTTTGGCTAATTTACAGCGATTGGCTTAAATGGTGTGCTCTGCAAGTGGTGAAAATCTGGCAGATTAAATGTTGACGTGTTTTGTAATGGTTCACATCTGTTAGGGCTTGTAAAGTACAGTTTATTTAATATTGCACCTTTCAAAAAGCAAGGTCACAAAGTGCTTCAAAAGAGTAAAATTTCTAAAAATAGACGATAAAAACCGTAAGTTAAAAAAATAACAATAAAACATAAGCAACAACAACATAAAAAAACAATCAAGTCATTGATTGAGCAATCCGGTGGGCACAGTTCGATTTGGGGGGTCTCAGTTGGGTGAAGTCGGTTTCTTAAAAAGAGACAATTGGTCCCAAAACAGATTAAAATTGTCAATAAAGCCAAGAGACCTGCAAGAAGGCTGGAGCCAGTCATTGAGGCTAAGGTGTCTGCTGTAACTAGTACAGTGGGAATGGGACCTGAGATAAAAACAGACTTTCCACAGTGCTTTAGGAAAAAGAAATACAGTTAAAATCAGATTTCGTCAACTTGGACTGTTGAAGAACGGCATCATTTCGTTATAATAAGTTATAATTCCAATTAGCATTATTTAAGGTAAACTTTAAAATATGACATGATCATAAACAACATACTGTAGCTGTTATCCCTCTCACAGCCAACCACAGTATTCATAGAGAAGCTGCCTTCCCTGTATTGCTATTATTAGCTTGACTCAATGCAGGCAGTTGTTTCATCAAATTTTGAAGAGCCTCGTTCCATGGCAGGTGTGAATTGGATTGATGGGATAAGTAACACAAAACTAGCGTGAAGGCGACCTTTCGTTGAACCCAAACATGAATATGAAGATATAAGAATAGAACATGAATGGTAGCACAGCGAGCACAAGCAAGGCAGAGCTAAAGGATCTTCCCATTTGTATAATTAAAACAGGGGAAAGTCACATGCAGATCCTTGATAGTTTTTATATGCCTGTTTTAATTCCGAGAACTTAAACAAACGTTCACATTTTGAAAAGTGAGTTGCCAACTCTGCTCAAATCAACACTGTACAGTGTGTCATCACTTCCCCTTCTGCCAGCAAATGAGTTTAATTAGTTTGTAGAAAAATACTGCATGGGAAATTGAGCTATTAAATAAAATTGAGTTATTAAACGTATGTAGAAGCAAATGAATGTTAAATTTGACTTTAAAGGTCGTTGAGAATGAAAAGTATAATCAACATCAAAATCAAAATTTACCAGTGTCACTGAGCCAAATGCCTTTACATTTTTTAACCTTGTGATGATGTTATGATGATTCTGTGCATTTAAAACAAGAGTATGTGAGAAGCAAAATGTCAGAGAAAGCCTAGACAGATCATCTGCTCCTGGCTTACTGTACTTCAAAAGCAATTAGGCCTGTTTGAATCAATGCCCAGGGATTCACCTTTAATGACACTTCTAGGCGAAGCTGGATTTGTGGGCTGCAATAGTTTCATCAATAATGATCTACTGCAGTGACTTTGTCTTCTAAGGTTCCCCAGATGTCCCTGAAAACTGTTCTGGGCTATACCATGTTGGCCAATGAATTCATAAACGAAAGCGAACGATTGAACATACGAGGACACACTATCTCCAGAGAGCCTCTCTTCCTTGCCTACTGGAGAGTACATCAAAATGATGCCACGGCAAAGCAAGCAAGGAAAAGATGATGTTATTATTGGTCCTCAGGAAAAAGAAGATGGTCGGGGCCAAGAGAGCTCAGAAGTCAGAGGCAGACTCGATTACAAACTTGGAAACTTGCCTCCGCTTCGTCTTTGAAGACTCAGCTTTACAAATCTGATGGAGAGAGGGAAGAGGGAGGATGTTTATGCCTTCCAGTGCTGACCTGATGGCTCTAATGTTCTTGTGAGAGGAACTGAGTAATAAATTATCAAAGTTTTGCCTATATAAGTTTTTTTTATAGCCCAAACAATAGTAATTTCAACAAATTTCAACATATTATTTTAAAATGTAATAGAAATATATTCTCATAAATAGAGCACATTATTTTATTAAATGTTCATTTATTTTCACAAACTTGTTTCTCTAGAAGCTTGGAGATGGAGCCATGAAACAGCTTCCAATTAGAAGAATTTGCTAAGTATTTGGGGACAAAGTTGAGCGTGAACGTTCTTTCTTTACCTTGGAAATCTGAACCACTAGCTTTCCCCCCATGCTTTCAATCACGTCTTGTGACCTTCTTCAGCAGATTGAGTTTGCCCAGTTTTCATCACAAGTCCATAACTTCAGTCATAATAATCATAATAATCACGTGACGTTCCATACAACTGAGCTATTTCCTTGACAATAAAGAAAATTACATTCAATATATGGTTGAGAGCCTTTTTTTATTGCTTTTTTTTATTTAATTCACATTTGAACTACTGTAGAAACATTCACTTTCTTACAGTTCTATAAAACCTCCTTCCCTAAAGTCATGAGTTAAGATCATTAACAATATAGAAATTGTTTGGTAAAAGCAAAAAGAATCATAATAAGAAAATAGCTGTTGTAGTACTACATGAGGTCCTAAAACAAGTGAGAACATTACACTGTTATGCTGTCCCACCCTTTTTCTCTTCCACACTCAAGAGAGATGTATTGTTTCACCCCCCTGCCTCACCTTTTGGGGGTAATGGTGTTAGTTCAACAATCAGTACAACAATTTTCACACATGGCATTGTTGCTGTGATTCTTTATTAATCAGCGGCAGGTGTTCTCTTCACAGCTGGTTAACTCGTGCTGATGTGAAAGGCTGTCAAGCTTCATTGTCTGCTATTGGCTGCTGCAGTCTGCGGTGTGTATTCTTGCCACATCACACAGTTCAGGTGCCACAGACACAAACAGGCCACCTGGGTGTTTGTGCTGTACAGAGGCCACCAGTTCATCTTCACATAGTTACCTGGTGGTATGGCCTATTACTATTTAACCACCTGCTGAACAGAGAGGAAAGTTTTACATGACAAAACAGAGTAAAATTGATTAAAAACTACTCTAGAAACAATGTGAAATATAAGCTGCAGTATTGTTAGACATGTTAACGGTCCTGTGAGGCTGTACATAGTGCTTGAGCTAAATAACGTTAGCATGCTAACATGCTCACAATGACAATGCTAACATGCTGATGTTTAGCACCTATAGTTTTTACCATTAGTTTAACGTGTTAGCATTTGATAATTAGCATACAGTGACCAGACGTCCCGGTTTGTCCCAGATTGTCCCTGCTTCCAGCTGGGTGTCCTGAGTCGCAACAAATTTTCATCACAATTAAAATAATTATTATAATATTGTACTTGTTTTTAGCATTTACATTTATCATGTTCCCAATTATTACCTAACCCAATATAAAAACACTGAACGCACTGAATTCAACACTGATATGACTGTATGTGTGTCAATCAATCAATGTGTCGTCAAGGCTGCTAGATACCGTCTATGGTTGCTAGCCTATGAGTCATAGGCAAGTGTGACACTCCAGGAGGCTTACTGCTTCCTTCGTGAAGTAACTAGCAATGAAAATTCTGTGTTCATGGCATCCATGGTGTTGAAAGGTGTGCTCGGTAGGTGTGCTAAGGGCTGAAATAATGGTCCCTTATCCTGATAAAAACTCCTAAGTTGCTTCATAAGCGCATACATGTGCACGTGTATGAATATGTGGTAGACTTTAGTGTCCCGGATTGGGGGTTTAAAAATATGGTCACCCTAAATTAACACGAAACACAAAGTACAAGTGAGGCTGTAGTATTGGTCCTATTAAAATTTTGACCTGAAGAGATCAACAAAATCAGCATGTTTCATGACATTCAACAGCTGAGACATTTCTTAAAACCTGGTGTTGGAGGAAAAGATAGGGGATCACAAAAGTCAGGAGGACTTATCCTCATATCAATGAAAAAAATTTGACGGGTAATCTGTCCGGCAGTTGTCATATTTACACCAAAAGGCATTGCCATCCATAAAGCCATGCTAAAAATGCAAAGTAGATAAATATTCCTCAAAGTAAATCTTGTATGACCCACCTCAGCTCAAATGTGTAAACAACTCTGTGCCAAAGAAGAAATCAAGACTTTAAATGAATGCGTTCATATCACAAAACAAGCATTTTTTGCTCTGCATGTTTTGTAAAACAGCCATATGAGTTCCAGCTCCCTTCAGCTGGCAGCGTCTGACACAATGTTTTGTTTTCCCAAACATTTTCTTTCAAAATTTGTTTAACACTGAGACACTGCAGTGGCCTGTTGGAGGGTCTGAGATTTTGGCAGGTTGTTGTACTATACTGTGTTTCTTTCTGTTTAGCTCCATCACAATGCGTAGAAGAGGGGAGTTATACAGAAATCAGAGCAACAACACTGTCATTGCGAGTTTGCATCCATGACAGTACCCGGCAGCAATTTTAAAGCCTTTCTATCGCTGCTGTTTAGTTTCTTTTTTGTTGCTACAGTATTTGCTTGTCACTGTCATAAAAAGCAAATACTGCAGAAGCTGCACTAACCCATTAAGACCATTTCTCATATTCATTTTTCATTCCTTTTTTCACACAACTGATGTCAATCCTCAGATGCATGATCCTTCAGTTTGAGAAATTGGACAATGAGTCAGAGCAATATGAAAATAGATTGTTTGAAATTTTTTGCACATCAAACACAAATACCCCCTACTGCATTACTGGGTCACAGACAATTTGCCATTTTATACAACAGCATGCCTCAGTAAAATGATTCTGGGACTCCTGCTGTTTATTCCCCCAAACCTAAATGTACTGTATGCAGTTTATATGATTCTCTATTACAAAGTCCCTAAAAATACAGCCATCCAGTTATGGAGCTGGTGCTGTGTGCAGACATCACTGGCTGAGTGAAGGATAAGTCTCCATAGAAGCAGCATTCCCTCAGATGTATTTGAATAAGACATGATGCCAGTTTATTTTTGTAACATCCCTCACCCCAGACTCTTGGCAAACAGAGGAGTTGTGACTAACCCTCTTCCAGTTTTCACATTAGGCATAAAAAGGAGAAAAAAAGGGAAAATACTGAGTCTTTGTGCAGTTGGAGTCACTGAGGTAAAATGACTTATCAATACTTACAGTATTAACCATTTCACACATGAGAAAGCACAAGCAGTTGTATATTACCAGGGGAGGGATTCCTCTTGTGAATCTCAATGATGTGCATCCAAATTAGAGTTCATTACTTAATTCTGACACACGTTTCCTCAGCTACGTTTACAGCCCAGGCTCCAGTCTCTGATATTAAAAAATGGAGAGAGGTCACACCGCCACACTGCTCATGAAGGTGTCAATAGCAAAGAATTTCTGTGAGGCATTTGGTTTTTAGACCCTGTCCAAACTGCTATGTTTAAACCTGGCTGGCTGTCCTTGAATGTCTCATGGTGGTGTGAGTGAGAGAAGCAGCACATGAAGGTACACGCTGTGAAAACATAAAGAGAGAAGCACTCACAATCTGTCATCACTGAATCATATTCACTGAAATGTCCTTATTTTACAGGTCTGGACTCAGTGTTGCCTGTCTGCGTGAGTAGACACGGCAGAAGAAGAGGAAATGGTTGGCTGAAGTGTCATGGAGGATGTCACTACTACGTAGCACGTCCAGTATGCAGTGTGGTCTTCCCAGCTGCGCATCACCAGTGGTGCCATGATCCAGTTATAACTGTGGGTGAGCATCCAAAGCCTTTTTTTCATTCATATGCTTGTATTAACCATATGCAAGCAATGTTATTAAAGATGCATTCCACTGATATTACATATCACTGGTGATAACAGTTTTCTAATGTTGTCTGTGGCTCTGGAGGTGTCAAGTCTGAAAAAATAAGCCTGATCATAGTGACGTCATCAGAATTATCTCTGTTTTGGATTAGAGACTACAAATTTCAGAAAGCCTAAGTTAAAAACTGGAGGTGTTTGAAAGATGTTGGTATTTACTAGGCAGGGAGGGTCTAAAATAGATTCTACTGAGTTGGATGATGGGAAAAATAGGATCCAGGGTTGTTGGGATCTTGACCTATGCTAGGGACTAAAGAATGATATTTTGGGCTCTGCTGCTTCGATTTTGGCCATTCTAATTTTAATCTCCAACTTTATGGATGTGCAACACTAAATTGTTGGAGTATCCCTGTCAAGTCGAATAAAGGCGGTCTGTATTTTCTCCCCCCTTGTTGAAACTGCCTTTTTTGATTAAAAAAATTGGCTTGGGCCAATATTTTATTAGACTGACAATGTTCTTCTAGGTTTTCTCCCATTAAAAGCCACCATTATAAAGCCAAGAGAGACAAATCCCCAATACTACGGGTATATTCATTAGGTCAAGAAATCCATTTCACATCAAAAGTGAGCAATAGCAATTTTGTCAGATGGGTATTCAGAATTAGTGGGGGTTTGTGCTCCCTGAGTGCTTTGCAGATTGCATGGCAAATTACTTAAATTAAGTGTTTTTCTCCCTTTGGAAATTATTCTATTTGCTTCTGATAGTTTAGACATATTTAAAGGCTATAAAAGGATAATTCACATTTCCAGCATTTATAAGCATGTGTAAAATAACGGCATTTCAGGTCATGATGAAAAGGTCTAAAATGCTTAAGTGCAAACGCTGATTACTTTTTTCATATTGTGTAAGCTTGTATATCTGTCGGTTGCCTTTATCTTGCATCAGAACATGGCTTAAAAGGATGCCTTGACTGCATTTATCAATAAAATTCCCTAACAAATCATTCAAGGACATGCAATGTTGGCAATGTAATTTTCTGTACAACATACAGTATTTTGCTATGCAAGCAGAGCCACCCACAAAGACTTCACTGTAAATTACCTCTTAACTGAAATACAACTTTAAAACTTTATAGGACCAATTTATTTATCAGCAGAAAGCATGTCTATGGTGAAGGGTTTGTGACATTCACGTTCTCACGTGACGGCTTGGGCATTAATGTTGTATTTATTTACAGAGCTCAATAAACATAATTGGCATGTACAATTATGTTAAGCCTCAATATACTGCCACCTTCCCCAGCAGTGGGAGCAGGATCACTTTCCCACAGTGATGTGTTGACTTGTTTCCTCATGTGGAAAACTGAAATTAATACTCTAAACACCTGTGCTCACATTATGTCTGTTTTTCTCCTTTGTTTAATTGTGCTGATCAGTTAATAACTTCATTTAGACAGGTAACATAATGCCAGACGCCCATTAAGAAGGAGGAGAAATAGAATCTGGGAGAGATGAGGTGGTTTATGATTGTTAAAATCAATGTAAATGAGCTGTGTGGCAATGCAGAATAGCACGGGGAGTGGACACAATAATAATATAATTATAAATATAAATAATAAGAGTCTGAAATATAATAATGCAATCCAAAACAAACATACTACACCAATACTCTTCCTGATCTTTTAAAGGTAAATCAAAAAAAAAAAAAAGCATACTACACAAGCATTTATAAATATCAAAACAGGCTTAGCCACTCTCTCAAAAGTCCCAGTAGATGTTTAAGACAGTGAAGCTACCACCTCAAGTTTGCCCTGGAAATAGTTTGCATTTTTTCTGCATTCATCCAATTCAAGTTTATAAAACTACAACAGGTCTTCACTGAAAAAAGTCTGCTGACCAAAGTGAGACCATGTTTAAATAAAACAGCTACAGATATAATTGCGAGACCTATTCCCTAAATTTTTTTCTTAATCTAAGCAGTGGTTTGATACCCAGCTCTTGGAAGTCAGCATTTGTTCTTTCTTCATTAAAAGGTGGAGATCCCTCTATCCTGGATAATTATCATGCTATTTCCAGACTGTCTGTTACAGCTAAAGTATTTGAATCCCTTGTAATTGAATACTTATTGTCTGATAATAAAAAAGTCAAATTCAGTCAGGTTTTAGACAAGGACATAGTACTATAACTACAAATGATATTATATTATTATCTGGTAGTGATATTAATACTGCTCAGGATGATACAAAATCATGTGTGATTCAGTGGATCATGGTCTTCTCCTGCAAAGACTAAAATGTATAGGTTTTATTGACCTTATTGATTTTTTAAAAACTATTTGACTGGGAGAACATTGAAATTAAAGGTGCGCAGTACACTACTTTAGAATTCAGTATTCATCGTGGTTACATTTTTTAACCGTTGCCCAGCACTACAATAGTCATAAAACTGCAATCCAAATATTTTATTTTTATAGGCTACACAAAAAAGGAAAAAAAAAGACTACAAAATAAGAGGATCCATAGCATGTTAAATAGTGGTAGGCAACCCCATATGCGTATGTGGCCTATATGTAAAAAGAATTTGCAGTACAGAAAATGTGTTTAAATGACATTATCCTGTAGAAAGTGCTCTGACTCCAACACTGACGTAGTGATGTGAGGTTGGAAAGCACAACAAAAGTATGGACATTTGTATAGTCATATGGTGCAAAAGCAATGCATAATCCACATAGAAAAGCTCTTTATTTTCCATTCCAGTTCAGAAATGTACTATATCTACCTCCATATCTCGAATAGTTGAATTGTTCTCCCCTAAAATCTGTATTGTGTTTCTCTCAGAAAAAGAAACAAAAAAATCTGTTTGGATGCCATTAACTTGTATCCTTCCCAATGTTTCCGTATGGAAGAAGTTGAAGTGGAAGTGATCTAATGTGAAAGAACAATGAATGTGTTTCAAGGAAACCTGTCATATTTATGGTTTCTTCTTGGAATAAAGTATTTGAACATGGCACGCTATGAATAGTGTGTCATTATAAATGTGGGGTGCGGTATGGCAATATCAGGGTAGAAAAAGATATTTGGTAGGTATAGTTTTATAATATGTATCATATACATTTCTTTTTAGCACTACTCTAGCTTAAATGACTCTTTGTAATAAGAAAGCCTTTACTTCATTGATTTCCATGTCTTCTACTTGGATGATCAGCAGGTGAGGGTGCTGACCTGCCTGGGACATGTAGCTTTAGCCCTAGTGTTTTATTATGATATCATGTATGTAGTCATCAAATGGAAATCAGTAATAGTTGGTGGCAGCAGTCTGCCATGAAAAGTAGCATTAAGCCGTTTAGACAGGACCAGAAGAATACAGGGTAATACAGCGCTGATGTAAAATGAGGTCAGTGAGTTTGGAAATGCAGTTAGATAGACTGAACACAACGTTTTTAATGAAAGTGCATGCTTTTCAACAATTTCTCATAACCATTTCAATCAAATTGTGAAATCATATATAAATGACATTTTATGGAAAGTGACATTCATTTGTTCTGTAGATGCTATGATGCTATTAATTTCCAGTTAATGTCTTTCATGCTATAATAAGACCTTTCAAGGGATACAAAGCTGAATCAAATGATCTGGACTCAGAGGGAAGGGCACATTTGCCAAACAGTCAACCTGCAGTCTGGTGACATCGTTTCCTGCCATTTGGCCGGTGAATATTTTCAGCACTAGGCTTGAACTCACTGCCCTGTCCTCAGCGATGGCACCGATGAGCTCATCGTGTTGGCAGAGGGCACAAGCCCCAGCTCCATGGCTTCCTCCAGTGGCTTTGACCTTGCCTTCGTTGTCTGTGCAACACTGAGTTACAGTTTTATTTTACAACCTTTATTTTTAATGTCTATAAATTTTTTGTATAGGTTGAACAACAATCACCTGCTCCATCATCACTCTTAATGTTTTATGGGGATGCTGTAATGGTGCTTTTGTTTTAACAGCTCTGACTAGACTCTTACACAATTTGTGAGTCATAGAAGGTCTTTTTTCCACTTTCCTCAACAACACTTTTGTTCCTTATAAATGGGTGTCCTCCCAGTGCCTGACATTGTGTTTCTGAAGCAGTTAATGACAATTAAGGTCACGTGAATGTGTCCCTCAATTCCCAAGTTATTGAGATTTAGCAACATGTGTGTTTGCTTTAATTTGGTTGTAGGTTATTTGTCTAAATGTTTGTTATGCGCAACTCAAATAAATTTTTTTTCCAAGGTTCTCAAAGTGACTTGACCTGAAATCCTGTGTTTTCTAGAGTGCAGAATGATAATACGTCCATCTTTTTTCTCCAGGTAATGCCGAGCCAAATAACCAATCCTGGAGATGCCGAAGAGAAGAGATATTCTTGCCATCGTTTTGATCGTGTTACCCTGGACTCTGCTCATCACTGTTTGGCACCAAAGTGCTATAGCTCCGCTCCTCGCCATCCGCAAGGGTACGCACTGCACTGCACTCCACTGGCAATATCAAACCCGAAGTGGGTCCTCAAATCACTTAAACACAGCCATTCATTTAGAGGCACTCACTAACCAGGACCATCAGCTTCATCAGAGCTCAATAACACTTGCCCAGTCATTGTAAACCTCATCAGTGTGGACTGTTTATGTGCATGAAGACTTAGAAGCTACCATCTCATATACACACTCATACATCTAGGAGTTATTTTTATATTGTATTTTCAGTGTGTCAGTTGAATATAATGCATTGTTCAGCTGCTTCTAATCTGCATTCATTTTTCTTATGTTGATAATGTGTGCAGTACAGGATGTTATGAAACAATATCCTTTCACAGCATTCACTACCTATTCACTCACATGCCAAGGCCCATCAATCCATATTTTTTTCTTGGCTTGACACTCCACCACACATATTACATACAGCATGCAGTATATAATAGCAGATCGATCAGTTCTTCAATCCTTCAATTAAGGTTTAAAATTTGTTGCTCAATTCTACTCATTCAAATTCAGTGGAAATTAATTTCAGAGTTTGTTTAATCAGCAATTTGACATAATAAATGTCTACTTGATAAGCTTCATGGAATATCTTGCCTTCATGTGTAATATCAGCTGTACACCAGCCTCAGTCATTAATACACATACTCATGAGCCTCCCAATCATCCCCCAGAGACCACAAACCAACAGCGTAAAATGTCAAGTATGCTGCAGAGTAAACAAACCCAAATTAGAGCGACAGCAAATCAATAGGGCTCTTTGCCCTCTTCTTATAATGGCATCGTGGCACATATACGGGTTAACAAAACAGGTTTACACAAATGACCGAAGGCAGTTTGGAATAAACCAAAGTGACAAATTATATTTAATCATTTGTTTTGCAGTTTATTTGCACACCTAAAATTGTGTCTAGGTTGACAATCATAGAAAAGAATGCCAAAAGAAATTATACTGATATTGTTTTTCCTTTCCAAAATTCCCTTTTTATACAAAAGGTCCTGTCAATTAAATGCATACAGTCATTTTTTATATCTTTTTGGATTCAGTGATTTTTTTTGCCAGTGCTATCTGACCCACCTCTACACACAAGCTTCCTTTTGTGTGCTCTTAAAAGAGAAGCTAGAGGTTTTTTGGCAGCGTGCTCGCTGGCAGCCTCTGTTGAACATCTGGCCATCAGCAGATTGTGGTAATCTATGTGCCGCAGGAAAATCCTCCTTATGTTGAAAGTGACAAAGATTGCCATTAGCTGTGGCACAATGAAAATAAATTAACAACCTTAATGATTCTATAATCATATTCTATCCATCATGACCAAACTATTGGGGCCAAAGTATCACAGCCTCTACCACTGGAGTCAACTCAGTGTGTGTCAGCTGACTGACTCACCACAAGTCTTGAGTAAACGGTCAAATTTTTCATCATACATCATTCAAAATTATAATTACCTTCTTATAGAAGAAAGAAACAAGAAAAAATCTGGGTGTTAGTAGCACAACGTTCTCTATTGTAGTGCTACGGCTGCTGGGAGCTTTGATTATTAATTATGTGTAGTGACAGTCAAAGGTTGAATAACCAGAGAATTTCACCTGAACATTCACTGCTGGACTGACCCTACGTGCCACTTTAAAGCTGGACCCAAAAAAAAGCGATATAACCTCTTAATTGCTATAGGTCATGAAACATACTAACTTGCAAAGACAAGGTCTTGCTTGAAAGGAAACACCTACAAAAGGTTTCTTGGGAAAGTGTTAAAACACTTTATGTGTTGTCCACCCAAAAGAAAAGTCTTTGTTAGTATCGGAAGACCATCTGTGGCTTTTTGTCTGTACAGGTCTGTGGAGCCATTGAGGATACAGACAAAGCACCAAACAATTGCTGCTTCAAATGATGACAATTCTTCAGTGTTATTTTTAAGTTTTCCTTGCATATATCTAGGCAGATCTCTAAAAAGACATTTTAGCAGCTCATTTATGTTTATCTCACTTTGGTATAGTTTATCACTCCCAGCTGAAATACTGAAAAATAAGCAGTTTACTACTTTTTAATTTGTGTTTGGATTTCCAGACTCCACATAACCAGTATGCATAAAAGTGTAGTCACCACCAAAGCAAACATATACGTTTAAGTAGAGTTGAATAACCAAATAATCACATTAAAATGTTCAACCCTTTCCCATGGCATCATTTAGGAGGCAAAATATCTTGGCAGTGGTCTAACCTGTTTCTGAATATGTTCAGTCCATGCTAACAACCAAAACTGAGTTCCAAAACGTTGCTACTTCATAACAGTACCAATCAAACTGCAAGACCCAGCACACAGTAATCACAATTTTAGTCACGTTTAGGGATCTCTGGGGCAAAAATATATATTTATAACACATTTAAATGTGAACACTAGGACTTCCTGATTTGAGCAAAATCAGTCATAGCCGTGTTTGATGTAGTAAAGTAAGATACGTGTAGTAAGCTAAGGAAATGGCGGGGCCAGGCAAAGGATAACAGAGTCTGTGGTGGAGTCTGAACATAAAAAGAAGGCATGTCAACTGGATCCACATACCCACATATTTTTTTCTGTATAAAAAAATAAGCCCAAAGGCAACGCTGGGGGAATAGCAGGACTCATCTCTCACCTCTCTTTCCTTGCGCTGTCTCTCTGTCCATCAGCTGTGTTATCCTCTCACGGTGCCTGCTTTCACTTTTTGCAGCCTGTCACCACCTAGTAAAAGAGATCTTTATCATTCCAGAGAGGCTTGCAGTCCGCCACCACCGGCTCTCAGGTACACTTTACCCCCATTGGGTTTAAGTCACCTGAGGCAAATATACAAAGAGCAGCCCAAGGTTGCACTAATGCCTTACATGTCTTCTTATCCCCAAATCTGCAGATGATGGCGTTGAGGGCAGGAGGGAGGCAGGTGGCCAGGCGCAGGACTCCAAGGAATACTGTGCCTCAGATAAGGACATTGTGGAGGTGGTGAGGACAGAGTACGTGTATACACGGCCTCCACCATGGTCCGACGTGCTGCCTACCATCCACATCATCACCCCCACATATAGTCGACCTGTGCAGAAGGCAGAGCTTACAAGGCTGGCAAACACCTTCCTCCATGTTCCAAACCTGCACTGGATCCTGGTGGAGGACTCCCAAAGGAGAACGCCTCTTGTGACGCGGCTCCTCCGAGAAACAGGGCTTAACTACACCCACCTCAATGTAGAGACGCCCAGGAACTATAAGCTGAGGGGTGACACTCGGGACCCCAGAATCCCCAGGGGGACCATGCAGAGGAATCTGGCCCTGCGGTGGCTAAGGGAGACCTTCAACGCCAACAGCAGCCAAGCTGGAATAGTCTACTTTGCGGACGACGACAACACATATAGCCTGGAGCTGTTTGAGGAGGTCAGAGCTGGTATACAACATCACTGCTGCTCAATCACTCATCTTCATTACATGCATTATTTTTTTTTAAACTCTCGGGGAATTGGCACAATGATTTGAGTACGGTATGATGATGAAAATGTTTCTCAGTGAGGTGCTGTGGTGAGTGGGTGTTTACTATGTTACATCAACAGCAAACAATGGCTAGCATGTACAAGTAGCAGAAATAACAGTTGTTTAAACGTTCTTATAGATCCCAATATAGCGACATTTACAAATGGTAGTCCTGCCCAGATTCTTACTGTAACCCAATCACCTCTAATCCTGATCAACCTTCTAAAGTATTTACAACTTTAAGCGTAAACCTAATCATAACAATAAAACATAAACATTTATAATCTGACACTGAAACCAAACCTCCTGTTTGATACTCAGGCAGGAGGTTTGTACGTATGTTGCCAACTCCGCACCTGCTGCAAAACTGATGTCCACTTGAGTTTCAGAAAAATAAACCATGCACAGACATCACGGTTTGTGATTGAACTGTAAAAAGGACCAAAAGGACTTTTCGGGATTATTAGAAGTGTATTTCTGTATGATTTTAGTAGTTCACCAGTCCCAGCTGAAATACTGAAAAATGTCCTACTGTTTATTTGTGCTTAGTGTTACTTGGATTTCCAGATGCAAACCACCAATGCAAACACGTACATTTGAGTTGAGCAGAATAATCAAATAATTACATTTAAATGTTCAATTCTTTCCTATGGAGTCATTTAGAAGCCAAAATATCTCAGCAGTGGAGTTCTAACTTGTTTTTGATTGCGTTCAGTGCATTCGAACAACCACAATTGAGTTCCAACAAGTTGCTACTTGACCAGCCAATCAACCAGTAATCACAGTAATCACAATTTTATTCATGTTTAGGGATCTCTGGGGCAAAATATATTTATAATAAATTTATCATGGTGGGTGATTCAGGGGTCCTGGGAGATTGAACCGTTCCCGGCAAAAACATAGAGGTCAGCCGGTTTTGCCTGTTTAGAAAAGCTTGAAAGCTCAGCAGCCACTCGGCTAACAGAGGAGTGACTGGAATTGATTATTGAAAGCCAAAAATATGTGAACCCTCAGCAATATATTATGCTTATTTTGTGCAAAGATCCAGTGAAATAAAACTGACTGCACTTTTAAATAGGCTCAAGGAAAGGATGAGGTGGACAAAGTATTATATTGTGGCTCTGAATTTCTAGTGCATGTTTAAAAAAGGGATATTGCCAATGATGCATGTGTATTTGGAGTTGTACTGGATCGGGGGGGGGAATGTCAACGTGCACAAATGTAAATGTTGTACTTTGTAAATTGTACGTTCTCCATCGCTGTAACTGTAGTTCAATATTATACTGTATAATATATATTCACTATATTATACGGCACTTTCCAGCAATACTAAAGTGGTGTCTGTGGTGTCTTATGTAGGGGGGGGATTGAACTATAAATTCCAAGTTATTTGAAGCATTTTTTTTGGCTCTTAACAAGCACAGTCAGACATGTGGAGCTAGTGGAGAGAAGCTTGGGCATGTAATCAGTACATCTCAGGCCATCCATCTTGACATCAGTTGAATTACCTGAGCGGACATGGTCTGGGTCCTCCGAGTATTAGCCTCAAGTCTTGTTAGTAGTGCAGACGGGGTCCGTAGTAAATGGAGCGCTGAGTATTGACGGGGCCTGTCATTACCTTTCTCTGGGAATCAGCCGAAGTGCTCAGTCTCCCTCGGAGGCCCTCTATCACCTCCAACAGGCCTATTTATGGACCAGAGTAACGGCCCCTGGGGGGGGCGGGGGAGAAAAGAATGAGCAAAAAAGAGAAGGTGACAGCCAGAAGCATCGAGTTGACTGCAACTACAGTATAGTCTGCTGACACCATAGTAAAACGTCTGTAGTTTGCTGACACCATAGTAAATATTCCGTGTCTCAACAGCTTGAAAAGACAGAGGCGTTTAAGTGACTCCTCCAGTGTGGAGAGAAGGTTGAAAGAATGATGTGCACTGCTCCATGTTTTAAAAATAGGCTCATCATTTTCTCTTGGTTAGTCTGAAGTTAGCTAACTCTTTGATTATGAGCAATTACAAAACATATTCAAATCTAATTATTTAAAAAATTAAACTACTTAGAGCTAGTAACATGCTGACATGCTGTTGGCATCAAACCAAATGAAAATGCTGCTGAACAAAGGAAATATCAAAACCTCTCTACTGTTTTTGAATCAAAAATAATGTAGCCTATTTTTCATTGTAAATAGTACCTACTATTATATTACATTAAAAATAGACTTAAATGAACATACCTTCTTAATGAATTACGCTGCGCACCGCATGATTGACAGGGTGGCTGCACTTCTCCACCATCACCCGCCATGGAGCGCACATTTTTTAACCAACAGGTTGAGGCCGAACATTTTCAACTTCAATTAGACTAACGTTACGTATTGACTGCAGCTTATTTGGCTTTTTGATGCATCCTCCAATTAGTACAGCGCTTCATATGATAATATGCTTGCTACTGTGTGCCGGTGGCCAGCAGTGCATTAAATAATTACACTTTAATATTATACCTACCATGAAGGGCAGAATTACGCTCTCTCCTTGAGCAATAGTCTCTGATGGCATTTTTCACGCTATTGAAACGTAAACTTTGTTGCAATATCGCAGACTTCCGGGGCAAGTAGTGGACTGATGTGTGTGCGTTTGCGTGTGTGTGAGAGAGGGAAATGCTGAAATGATTTCTCTCTCTCTCTCTCTCTCTCTCTCTCTCTCTCTCTCTCTCTCTCTCTCCCCCGGTGTGACACCAAAATGTGTGACCTATCAGATTCTGTGACCCAAATGACAAGTTAAGCGCCAGAAGTATTTGGCTGGGTTTAAGTAACGAAAGTACTTGGTTGGGTTTAGGCACCAAAAGTACTTGGTTATGGTTAGGAAAATATCGTCGTTTGGGTGTAGTCACAGAATCTGATAGGTCACACATTTTGGTGTAACACCTGTGACGTTAGTTAATAGGCTAGGCTATATTAGAGACCCCCCCACGAAGCTCAGAATATAACTCAAACCCTGCCATAGACTATGGTTTCAACACATGAAGGAGTGGTTGTATCATGTTTCAATTATGCCAAATTAATTAATCTTAAAGTAAAAAAATCAGTGCTTATCTTTCATTTTTTTTTTTTTCCTTTTCAATTTTCTACTGTACCTGCTTAATGAAGAAAGGTAAATGTCAAAAGTATTTTGCTGACAGCTGTATCACTTTTATTTAAAGGTGGGGCATGCGATTCTGGAGAAATGTAACACCATGACAAATACCATGACATAGTGCGAACAACGACACAGCAAGTAACGTTAATGTAACTTAACTAACGTCAGAGAAGTTGTGAGTTAGCAAACTGTAGCTACAGTTGCTGCTTCGAAGCTAACATGCAGAGAGGACGAGATGGTTTCCCAGAGCCAGCACACCAGCTCCAAACAGCGATGAGATAACGTAACAACGCTCCTGCTACTAAAGCTATCACAACAACTTGGAAAACTATAAAGTCAGGCACGGGCAAGTCATACAGTCTATGGTCATAACCTTACCTGACACACAAATCATCGCTGGAATAGTGTTGTCTATCGGGGTCCGAGCCCCTTTGTTTGGTCCCCATTTACAGAGTCAGGGCTAAGTACAAACACCAGATTTATTTTCAGTGCACACACAGAACGGACCATTCCTCCCCACTCCCTCTCCGGTACGGGTTGTGTCGCTAGTACGGCCGACGCGCTGTAAACAGTTCATAATCGTTCCGTCTGGCTGGACATTAGGCACGATCCATGCAGTACTGCAGCTGGGGGCTCTCCGCAGCACCACGCAACATTTTCTTCCCTCTTGCGGAGAAAAGAAAGGTCAGGTCGCAAACAGCTGTTGTGTGAAGCTTAAGTGTAGCAAAATGGCTACATATGATAATATTAATAATAATATTTTTCTTATTATAATAATAAGACAATCATGCCTGATACTTTCACAGTCAGCCCAGGCCTACATGCTTGCAGCTATTAATGATTCAGCAGTAAGAATGTCTGCCCCAAAAGCCATGGTATAGTTCGCACACTGTGCTAGCCACACAAGTCTGTGACAGCACCAGTGACATACAGAGCAGCAGAATTCACCTCAGCTGACACAGTGACAGTGCATTTCAGATCACTTCACAGAATAGTCTGCAACGGCCAAAAGTCCTGATGGGAATTGTTGTAACTGAACTTACATCACATCTGCTGCCAAAGTAGATTGCTATTGTTGCTACCTATTCATATCCACAATGTGAATACACTCTTAGTCTTTCAGTGGCTCTGGGACATACAGTTCTTTATTAAATGCATACTTTGTAGGCCAGGCCTTAATGAAAATAATTACAAAAAAATCATGAAAAATTTATTTCTCTGTAAAGAACTACATGAATTGTTGAGGCTTCATAAAAATCTGTTTCTTTCCCAAAGCAAAGTTATTTACTGTTAAGCATGTGCTATTTTTAAACAACAATTTCTGTTCTTGGAGAATGGATCAACCACATAACCAGAAACTATCGTTAGTAATGAAAATATCACAATCAACGCATTCTCATCTCAGTACGTCGTAATTGTACCCTTCAGCGTCCATATGAAACGCCACATTTCTGATGGTTATGTTAAGGGTAGGGGGCTTTGGGGGGCTGTCAACACCTTTAACACGAACATAGCTAGCTATCACTAGTCTGTACGAGACGCCCCAGAGTGTCTCAGAGATGCATCCGGAAGAGTGTCAAAGACGCACCCTGTGCTTCTCTGAGACACTAAAGGGTACATTTGGCATCAAAAAATTACATTTTTGTCATTTTTTCTGAAAGCATTGGTATTGGACGACCTGAGATGAGAACAGTCTGGTATTATATATGGTATTCAATTGATATTTAACAAAAATATATTATATAATATATATAATATAACACCCAGCTCTGCTTTATTATGTTAAAAAATAAATAAAACTTGAAAAGTTTGAAATTTAGATAGACAACTGACATCCTTTGCAATGCAAATTGTGATATCAGCTTAATTGCGTATTACAAATTGTGAAAATACATTTTTAATTAAGACAATTTAAATAATGAAATGGAAATTTAAGAAGGATCCCATTACCTAACTAATTCCAGACTCCTCAATGATAGCAATAGATGACAAGTCTGGTTTGTTTCATCATCTCTGCACCCTTAAGGACTGATTAATGTACCTACCAACTTTTTGTGTTGCTTCTCTGACTATTCTGAAACACTGTTTCTGAAGGTCTCTCTCAGAGTGGAGCAGGAAGTAGACCTTAAATGCAAAAACTGCCATTCATATACAAATTATAGCAACAGTGACAAAACAAAACTCTGTACAAACACATTGTATTAACCAGAATGGGGCAAGAGGAGTGTTTTCATTTGCTTTTTTACTCTGGCTGATATTCCCACCAGAGGTAGCAGGCAGAACACTCATTTTCATTATAGCTGGAAAATGACAAGCCTCTTGACATGGCCTGCAGAAAGCCTGATGTATGCTTCCTTTTCATTTAAGTTGTACACGTAGACACGGGTGGTTGAGGGAAGCAGGCAGGCAATGTTTGGGCAAAATGGTTTATTGGCTGGATTCATGTGTGGCCTGGCTACAAAAAACCTGGCAAGACAACCTTGAGGAAAGCACTTAAAGAGAGCTCCTCAGCATCCAGCAGCAGTTATTGGGAACTAAATCCACGTGTTGATACAGGAAAAAGTAAGAGACAAAACAGAGCACTGCTGGCAAAGGATATGTAACAAATAGAAAAAAATTAAAATATGAAGAGCCAACAAACATGTGATCTTGTGTATAAAATGATGCGGCTCAATCACATGGACACATGCATATATGCACTTGATCTCTCCACCATTAACACTGAGAGCCCATTAAGACCAAACATCCTGCCAAATCTTATCTGGGTGCCTGGCACAGTTTTTTTCACTAAAGCTCAAATCCAGATTCCCATAAGCCCCCAGCTTGCTTCATGCTGTTCATACTCATCCCCTGAAGTGACCACACAGCAGCCCATCAGATCACACACCAATCTAAACACAGAAGCTCATGTGCAACTGTGCATGTGATGTGTACAAACACACATTTAAAATACACAGTGCATGCTTTAACAAATACATGTGACATGGAATAGATATTTTCTACATGCATGCTGTTACTGTATCTTAAACTCTAATGTACTATCAACAAACACTAGATACTGTACATACACTTACACCTTTATCTTAGATAGACACCAGCATCATTATTTCTGCTGCATTGAGTTTGATTAAATTTCTAAATCTTCCTCTTCCCTCGATGTAAAAACGTACCTTTTATGACTGCAGCAGCTCTTGCCAGAATGGCAAAGACTCACTGAGAGGCAGACAAAGAAAAGGACAGCAAGATCGTTTGATGCTGGAAGATTAAAGGACCAAAAAAAAAAAAAAAAAAAGTGCTGTATCGTAAAGAATCTCCTCAGCCAACCAGCGACTAGAGCCACTTGCTGTAATGACTTGGCTTCTTCAAAGCCTCTTGGCGCGGTCCGCATTTACTCCCTTTAAAGATGGTTGTGTCTAATTATCTCATTGTATGGCAGCTGCTGGACAATGTGTGTGATCTGCTTTTATCTAACAGCGCGTCAGCTGCACATGGCACAATGTCTTGGTCAATATTCACCGTCTTTCAGAATGAATAATAGTAGCAGCTCTAAAAACCCTCCGTCCGTGGTAAGCTGTAACGCTGGCAGCTGATGCTCAAATACTGTGTCTAACTGTCATGTACACTTTTTCAGATGACTAATTCGCTCTCTTCCCTCCTCTATTTGTCTTCTTGACTCTCTTCTCGCTAGATGAGATCAACTCGAAGAGTTTCAGTGTGGCCTGTGGCCTTTGTGGGCGGCTTACGGTATGAGTCCCCCAAAGTCAATGCAGCTGGAAAGGTCTATGGCTGGAAGACTGTGTTCGACCCTCATCGGCCCTTTGCTATCGACATGGCTGGCTTTGCCATCAACCTGAGGCTCATCCTCTTCAAGCCACAGGCGTATTTTAAGCTTCGAGGGGTGAAGGGAGGATACCAGGAGAGTAGTTTGCTCCGGGAACTTGTCACACTCAATGACCTGGAGCCTAAAGCAGCCAATTGCACTAAGGTAATTTCCTTCTTTTTATGTTTACTACTACTAAGCATCTTGACATGAGGAGTTTAGGAATTTGCATAACTGTTTGTGAGGTTAAAAAGGAATCAAACCTGCTGTAGTCAGTACCATAGATGTAAAAATTGTTTAGGCCCTGCTGTTTAATGATGTAGAAAAGTGAAAACAAAGTTCTGATACACAAATCTGTTTTTGTACTTAATCTAGTTTTTCTGTGTGTGAAATATTGGATAATTTGACCTCTCTGGGTTAACAGTTACTTAGATCAAACCATCTGCAAGATTTTGAGGGAAAATGTGTTCCAGTTAGTTCAAAAGGGGACCCAAGTGCAGAAGACATACTTAGAGGCAGGCGAAGTTGAACAGAATTATTGAATAATTACAGTAATCGGAGATGGGTTGAGGGGACAGGATGGCTGATTATGGCAGAGTGGAGAGGAGAAATGGAGAATGGAAAAGAGCTGTGGTTTGCTGAGGTAGCAGGGAAACGTTAGTTAGCAAGCAGGCAGGCAACAAGCAGTGACATGAGAGATGATCCTGAGGCACAAGGGAAAGGCAGTTAGCGACAGGCTAGGAATAGAGACTAATGCTGCATTCACACAATATGGAACTCAAACATTTCCAACGTCCAACTAGAAAAAGTACCATGGAACGTCACTTATAGTTCCTATTTGTAAACTAGCGAGAAATCCATCTATCCCGACATCACACAACGACAGGGGTACCCATAGAAGTGCACAATGTAAATAGTAAACCATCAACTAAAAGGCAATGTGAAGTAAATGTGCCTGTATTTTATTAAATAAATACTATCATATATTAAAATCTTTTCTGTATGTAAATTGATGCTGGAATATGTCTGCAATGTTATTAGGTAGCTGGTTACAGTAAACAATCTGTGAAACTCATGTCTGAACAAAAGTTAATCGATAAAACGTCTGACTTCTGCAGATTATCGATGTAGCTACACAGAAACACAGTAAACAAGTAAAGTATATTTGTCACCCAGTTTCATTAAATTACTTAATCTTTTTAATAATAACCTGAGCTGGACCACCACTGAACTGAGGCAACGATCTGGCGGCAAGTGGGAGTTGAGCCAGGGTAGATGCTGCTGAGGTGATGAGCTGATGGAGTGCTTGTGTGTGTGTGCATAGGCTGAGAGGTGACAAGCTGATAACAGACAGGTGTGCAAGAGGAGCTGAGCCGGGAGCCAGGAGGGGAGACCACGCCCACACAAACATACACACAGATAGAGACAGACAGGGGAGCACTGGGAACACAGGGAAGAGGAAAGCACAAGACAACACTGGGGGCGCAGCCGTGGCCATGACAAAATGGCTCTTTAATGGAACAGTTAACATTTCGTAGACATCTAAAACAAGCATGGAGCCCCCACTTCACACTGCTTTGTCACAAGCCAAAACCAACTGGTTTTTAACTCGTGTTTGGAATGTTAACTATTAATCTGTAACATAACGAGTAACTACAGCTGTAAAATGAATGTAGTGCAGTAAAAAGTAGATGACATTAAATCCTCGCGGGAGCAAGGCAGCTGCAGTCACCGAGTCCGGCAGCCGCAGTTGCTTTTCTCCAGAATCAGATTCAGAGGTGTTACGTCCCGGCTCTCAAGCCGCGACAAAAGAGAAAGATGCAACTAAGCTTAACAATAATAAACTGACATTAATATGCAAGCAACAAAAGGGTAACAATGAGGTGTGGATACCAGTAGTGTGGAAGGCGCAGGAACAAACACTAGCATCTATACAGGCAGGCTTAAATAATTGGGCTCACTGGCCAGGTGCTCCCAGTTCCCTTGATTGCCTGCAGATACAAACAGACATCACACAGTACACAGACCCAAGACGCAGAGCTCTTGGGGCCGTCAGAGAGGAAAGAAAGTGGAACGAAACAAAAATTTAGGCCCCCTACTGAATGTCACACTTAGCTACAGAGCAATAGCAAAGTTTGTAGCTTTACACAACTAACACCATTGCAAGCACACTGCCTTGATGATGCAAGATACAGTACTATTCATAAACTGTGACTACTTCCAATGTGGGTTATATGTTTTTGATGCCTCAAACATACTTGATTAACCTCCCTGAACTGAAAAATAACAAAAATCAACACATTCATTAGGCCACCGGTCCTCCCCTATTTTGCATGAATTTGAAAAAATGACATGAATGCTGAAAGCAATGGCCAGACAGGCACATGCTCTGGAGATGATGATCAGGTGAGAAATTGGAATGTGAAATGTGTAAAGGCACAGAATGTTATTTTGAGAAAAATTCCTACTGCTAACGCCATCTGCAAGAACACTGCTCCCTGGTCAAAACAACCAATGCCAGGAGTCTCTGCTTGTGCACATTCTACGCATCCCCCCTTGTCACGCATGCTCTCACTGATGCCATGGTGCTAGTACTGACGTGGCAAAGTGGCATGACCTCAAACAGTGGGGAATAACTTCTGAGGGGCGACAGTGACATACTAGCCTCACATCACACAGTTAGACGCTGTCGCAGCTGCTTCTGAAGCCTGGGGCGCTCTACCCTGGGCTGCGAAGTGTTAGTTCTCTTTGAGTACACGAGTTGATGCGAGAGGGACCAGGGTCTTGGCGAGACTCTCGCTGTGGAGAGACTGCAGGGCAACCAGCTCCTGCTTAGCAGAGCAGAGAGAGACACGGGAGGTTTTGCATTGTAATATTCAGTTATTACCCACTGCTGCTTTAAAGGAGCTTTATATAACATTCACAGAAAATAAATGTTGCACTAGAGCACCAGCATCTCTCATCTTCGGCCCACCAGACTCCATTGAGAAAAGTTTTACCTCGCAGATCATTGTTAAACACACTTCGTTCAAACTCGAAAAAAACAAAATAAAACTCACCAAAACCATCGATGTTAGTTTTTCCACTGTTCCAACAGTCACCAGTCTGGTTTGGTCAAAATAAACCCTTAATACACCAAAATATTCTGACTCTATGCTTCAACTGACAGCTGCAAAATGAGCTGCAATGGCTGCTGGGGACATATAAGCCAGTCAACGTACATCCACTTAAAGTGCTTGTTTTTGCCACTGACAGGCTCAGATTGTTGCTCAAGTGTCTGACATCATTATGGGAAGGATCCCTACACAGATAGACCTTGTTGTTATATTGATTCTTTTTGTTTAACCAGAAACACTCTCGCTCACCAACAGACCCCATAAAAAAACCCCAATAATTTTAACCCGCAGGTCATCGGTCACACTTCATTCACACTCGACAGAAACAAAATATAGCTCACCAAAACTGTCTTCCACTGTTTCAACAATCATCAAATAATGGTCAAAATAATCCTTAATCCACAGTGTTAACGAACTGTATAACCAACACACAGAGAGGCTGAGATGTCATTTTTCGCCGTTAGAAGCCATCCTATTCACTACTAGTGGAAAAGGCATAATTCTCATTGGTAGGTGTGTTTAAACTTAGTAACAGTAAGCAACTGACCAAAACAAAACGAAGTGGAGGGGCAACCACTATCCTGGAGAAATCACTATTCCTTTAAATGTGAATATAAATGGTAAATGTAGTCCTCAAAACTATGTTCTAAATGTGCAAAACGCTCATATTTAATACCACAGAATTGTGGGAAATACACTTTAAAAAGAAATTTAAGCAGAGGGTTCCCATTTGGACTCGCATAATGTCTATACCATAGTTACACCCTTGGTCCGAATGTAAATTACTATACATTTGTTGCTGAAAAGATGGACATCATTGATTAGATTTCTCGCACTGCCCACACATACATACATGTGAGTAAGAGGTTTGAGGGTAGCAGCAGCAGCGGCAACATTCTTCTCCATGCCCTCGTCCACCACAGCCTTTGGTCTGGGTCACATCACTAAGCCTCTCTCTGGGCGAAGAGGAGTCAGCCAGAGGGGTTTAGCTAGCCAGTATTCACACTGCAATCATCCCTACACACACAAAGAGAGCAGTGGGTGGGGGGGGGGATACTTTCAGCCAGCTTTTTCTCCTGCTCTCCCCCAGCCATTCAGAGGGGTAAATGAAAAGAGGTGATTCAGGGAACGGCTGAGAGAGCGGAATTGGAGTTGGGGGGGAATGGGGAGGTAGGGACGTCACACTGATTACAGATGAGCGCAGGGATGGACAGAACGGCGGGATGGAAAGGGGAAGAAAAAAAATGGAAAGTCGTGCATGGGCATCTCTCTTCCTTATAATCTACCACTTCAGATGCGAGCGTGACTATTAACCTCCCCCTACACCTGAGCAAAGTGGGAGTGGGCTCCTGGCACATCTCAAACACGCCCTATGCATAATTCATGGACGCCGCCACGGTGAGATGAAAGGAAGGAGGGTTCCAATACAGAGAAGAGGGAAAATGGGCTTGACACTTTTGGCCCCCCTCCGTTCCCCTTGCCATCCTTTTCCTGGATTTTTGTCCTGTCTCTGGGGCCAAATGAACCCAGTCTGAAGTCTTAGTAGCACAATAGCATACCCAGAAAAACTGTGCAAAGAACTGCAGTGCTATTGCAAAGGCAAAGAGCTCCTACATATTGTGTGGAAACATTTTGAGTCGGCTGTCATTTGAAGGTAGCCATTATCCTATGGTCAGGAGAGGGCTTTACATGGGCCAAGCTGAGAGGGTTGTGTCATATTTGTCAGATAATACACTTGTGGTCCCTCTTCACTCCCTTCTAATGCAGGGTTCATGCTCAAGCATCTCTTTACACATAGACAGGTCCTGTTGGGAGCTATAACAGGAAATGACTGTTTTGAAGAACATGAGGCTGAGTGGGCGCTGAAAGGGAGAGCAGACCTAATGAGTGCATAAAGGAAACAACGACGGTGCTGTAATGCTGCTGTTGTTGTTTTATTTTCTCACCAGATACTTGTTTGGCACACGAGAACGGAGAAACCTGTCCTTGTAAACGAGGGGAAAAAAGGCTTCACAGACCCCAATGTGGAGATTTGACCATTTCCCCCCAGACTACGGTAAATAAATAAGTTTTGGTATATTTTATTATACCTTCCCATTACAGACCTTGTCAACACATTGGAGAAAGCGGGGGAATTGGAATTGTCATGATCATGTTCACCTGGTCTCAACTAGTTAGACTACAAAAGGAGCAGGTGTTCTTAATATTTCCTAATACATTGTACATTCATTTTTAAATGTGCTTCCTGTTAAGGTACAATTACAGCAGATGTTGTCCATTATTGAATGTCACCAAGGAAATAAACATGTTCAATTAACTTAAATAAGGCTTAGCGCTCTTTCTCAGCATATCTTAATCCTTTCTACTGCAGGTGGTTGGCCTTGGACCTGTGCAGGAAGAAAACGGCTCTTGATAAGTGCAACCAGCGCTCATGTCTTAATAATCAGGAAAAAAGGAAATGGGGGCCTTTTTGAAGGGGGATTTAATCCTCTTGACTGAATCTGACATTTTTAAAATATGGATTGAAGCAGTACAAATGTATCATATTAAAGCACAGATTAGTAAGAGGCGGCAGTTATTTGGCAGGTCTACGACTGAAGTGCAGAGGAGACGACATAAAGGACATCTCACGGGGTCAGTGACCTGCACCTTCAAGGTACAACGGCCTGCTGAGGACAACCTAACAAAAGAGACAGCACAATATGAAAAGCATACAGCCAGCGGATTCAACCAAACAAGCAGATTAAATAATATCCTTCACCTCAAAAAAGAAGGGACTAAGGGGGGAAAAGAACACACATTGTCTGGATCTGCACATGGTAAAAGAAATTCCTCTTGGATTTAAGGACACGACCTGCATCATCAGCCTGAATAAAAACACGACTCCAAGGAGAGATATATGTCTCATGTGGATTTTCCTTTGAGCAAACACAAACATGGCAAGGGAAGGAATGTTCTTTTGATAACTATGAAATGTTTGCTTTAATTTAATTGCTTTGGGCGTTTTCCAAGAACTTGACTTGCTAGATCACTACTGACTCTTATCTACATTCATTGTTCATTTTATAGTGTCATTATAACCACCCGCATTTAAGCCACCCGTACACTTGAGGAGAGACTGCTGTTTGAAATGTACCCCTTCTTGTGCTTGGGAGCTGAAATGTAAATGTAAACATCAAAATCTTAACACTCTTCTTAGCACTTAGAAAATACACAAATGATGTTCCTTTGTGGCAACATGTGTAAATAGTAATTCAAAATGAGAACAATCCGAGGATTAATGACACATTTTGACAAAAGCACTGTAATTACTGTATTTATATGTAAAAACAAAAACTCTCTTCTCTTTTCCCCCTGGTGAATTCCTCACAATGACACAGAACAAGGCACAGGCTCACTATAGGTTCAACACATGGAAATAGTAATAGCACATTACCAATTTCATTTGATAATACAAACTCCACTTTGTGACACATTCATAATGCATAGACAAGAAGTTCAAATCAGCTACATGATAAATTCACAAATTCTGAACTAATTGCCATGTAAGCTTTCATAAAGTGTCATTTTTGACATTGCAGGGAAACTGTCATTTTAGTGAGTTCACATTTCCCGTTGTCTGCGCACGCTCATATGTACATGAGCCACTGCTTAACAAGGGTCAGCTGTGTGCAAGTACACAAAAGAGCAGAATGAAACAGCGTAAAAGCCTAAGGATTTGGTTTTACTAGACTTGCCAGTCCCCTTTGCCAATTCTCCAAAAACATAAATTTAGATGCTCAGGCTGCATCTGCTGACTTTTAATACAACTCACCTTCGAACAGCTGGTGTAAGTTATGAATAATAGATTAAAATATCTTATACATGACCCCAAATATTTTGGTTTTTTTTATAACCAACATTGGCTTCCACTAAAATGAGATAATACATGCTACTCTGAAATAACAGCAGGCTGAAGAAAAGCACAACAAAAATAAATTTTGTTTTTGCTACTGGTTTGGTAGCAACGTTGACATGCCATCTCCAGTAATGTGGACTGATGTTTGTATCTCAAGGGGGTTTTTGTATTAGTGTCCATCTGTTGTGCATTAACCGGATCACAGAAGGGAGCCTCTGCACTTCTAACGATAGTAGCTATGTCACTGTACGCCTGAAAACTGTAACAAAGTTATTCTACACCTCACATAATAGAATCTCTCCTGTACTCGATAAATCATTCGTCTAGTGCAATACACAGTGGTGGTTCTTATCTAACATTGCCCAGCAGAAGTAGCTGGAGATAATTCAAACACAGAGTCTCTGTACTGTTGCCAGATTATCTCTGTGCGCCCCCCCTTCAACACACACAACCCAAAATACACTGCTGCAGTATGAAAACTTACAAAGACGTTATTTGCCTCTCGGGCTCATCAGCCGGAGAAAGCGTGTTATTACATATTTCACTTGGAATATGACGAGATACGCATTCAGACAATGGCTGTATTGTATCTCTAATCAAACTGGCTGCATGATATTACACAGCACAGGGATCGGTCATGGAGATCACAGACTATCTTTGGGTTTGTTCTATTCTTCAATTTACCTTCCATTATTTATTAAATCACATCAAATTTTATATATTTATTTATGTATTTATTTCAAGTGTGGATGTGCAACTGAATGATAGCAGCGTTTGCCCTTAAATCTGTCTTTTCCAACTGCTCTCTAAAAAAAGCATGCGCACATACAGCAGACTGTACACATGGATTATCATATAGATCAGTAACAGGTTCGTGCTACCAACAGGTAGGCACACACACACATCATCTTCTTTTTAGCATTGCTGTTGATCTAAATTCTACTTCAGTGGTTATTATCAGCTTTTAATCTAAATGTCCACCTGAAATGTTTTAAGCACTGAAACAAATTAAAGAGTTGTAGTCCAAAGTGGAAAAATGCCAGTGTGTTAAAGATTTAATTAGAACACTATCCTTTAAAATGCAGCTTAACTTGTTTCAATTTTGTGCAAACACGTTTTCCCAAAATGTAGTTTGTTGTATATCATTTATTGTTCAAGAGAAACTAAACTCCTGCTCTCACCTTCTAAATGTTGCTGTTGTCAAGATGCAGGCAAACAAATGTCATGTGGCGTACAGGCTGGATTTGTTATATTGGTTATATATTTTATTGGTTAAATAAGATTCTGTGATGTTACTCTCTGGTGTGTCCTGAAGCAGCAGAACAATTCAAAGGGCTTCACCTTGAAACTGAGGTTGTTGCTACAGTGTCCGACATCTGATCTTAATTTTTTTTCTGACTCCCAACAGATGATGTATTGAGCAATATCTACTACTCACAAAAAGACTTAGTCTACTAGAAACAACCAACCTATACATCAACTTAGGTAGTACAGGTTATTCAATATTTAATGTCAGTTAGTGAGCATTACCCTCTGAGGGTTTCTATAAGGCACAATACACACAAGTCCCTTTTCCTCATCTCCACTGTCATCTTCCGGCCTCATGTGATTCACATTTTCTGCATGTGACTCTTAAGGTTGTTTATTTGCCATATCAATTCTGTCTCAGAGTAAGATGTTAGTTGAATCAAGAGAAATAAATAACTGAGAAGAACCTCATCCATGCTGGAGTATTGTGTTTGTACAATGGATGTTTTTTCCACTGTGTGTTGTAGTATGTGTTTCTATTCTGAAATCAGATGCATTTGGTCTGTTGGCATGGTGAAAAGGCTTTAATGCATACTGATGATCATGCTACAGTTGCACACAGTGCATATTTCACCACGATATAAAATGTGAGAAATATACAATTCTACAAATGCATTTAAAAAAATTACACTCAGTGAGTCCAAAGTGATGCATTTGTAAAGGTCCTTGATATTTACTGGAATTCAACATTGATTGGGTGGATTGGGTTGCAGCAGCTAGTTTATTTGTCAAGTACTTAAGTTATTCATAACAACTAGCTAGTTTCAAACTTGTTAGTTTACACTGCACCAATACCACAAAAGGAATACCTTATCTAGTAATGAGTTTTACAAGCTACTGTCACATCAGTTTTAAGCTAGCTAGCTAGCTAGTAAATGTGACATAACTGACAAAAATATAACAGCTTAAGGAGCCAAATTATATATTAAACCTGCGAGCTAGGAGTTTGTAAATGTAAGCATGAGTTTGTTTTATTTATATATCCATATATAAAGAAATATCTTATTAGTATTCATGCTGTTTAAAATGAGTAGGAAACATCCGATTATGCTAACTTCCCCAACGTCATTCTAATTGTTCTAATTAAATGTCATTTAAAATCTTTCCAGTTTACATCATTAACCAGCATTTGGACAAGTGTCAGGTCAGACTATCGACCATATTCCATTGCCTCTTTATACTTTAAATAGGACATACATCAGCAAGCTAACGTTCATTGGAGTCGTTGGATTAAACACATCAGGGGAGATACATTTGTGCGAGGAACATAGTTAACTTACTCAGCTAGTAGCAGACAACCAATACAGCTAGCATTACAGCGTTAACATGTTGATGATGTATATTGTGAGACAAGAGATGTAGTTTATTGATCGGTTTCATAAAATGTCACTTTACTGCTTTACAACAAACTGACACTTTCTTGACAGAGAAAATTATCTTCTAAGTTGACAAAAATCATGTGTGTAAGTTAGGGCACAGCACAAATGGGATCCAAAATTAGTTGCCTCACTGTTGACTAACTTAACATTTACATTTTTTCCCGAAAGAAGGACCCATGGGGCGAAAGTTGAAGGGAGGGATTTAGGCTCTGTATTAGGGAATACCACAGCCATTTTTCTCTATTTTCTCTGGTCATGTAGCACCAATTTAAAAAATATTTGCACATTTATGAATATACCATGTTGCCGATGGTGAAATATTCCTTTATAGAAAATAATTGTGATGGTATCCAGGCTGGTTTTCAAACACAGCTTGTAATCTTCACCTCTCTGAAGGAGCTAACAGCATATCATAAGAAGGTAAATTTGAAAACCAACCAGTGTTATATCAAACAGGCTCTTAGTGTGCAGGATAAATAAAGCAGTTCACAAGCTTCCTTGGCCTTAGCTACTGACAAGGGGTCAAACCAGCCTTTATTCACAGTTCTTTTTACACAGCCTGTAATTTATAAATTCTGTGAGAGGAAGAGATTTTATAACACTTTATTATAATCAAGATCATTCTCTGTCACAGTCCCTTGGTCTCCAATTATGTACTATATGAGTGCAGGTTAATGATACAGTTACTAAATTGAATAAAAAGGATTCAACAGACTGTCATAAATGCAGTCATGAAATGAAAAAGTAGCCTGGATCACTGCTGTGTTGGCATCTTGTGATATAACACAAAATGTCATGCTCACTGACATGTGTCACTCTTGAGTGCTGCTGGTCGTAGCCGGGCATCAGTGCCTCAGAAGACGAAGCTCACAGCAGTCGCCTGAATCACGTCCTCCCCAGCTACTTTCCCATAATCCTCCTCTCCTCATCCACACTTCCACCCTCACTTCCTGTCCTCACTGGACATCAACAGTCATGCCATAGTCGGGGCTGCTAGCGAACTGAATCTTCCCATCTGTTTCCTGCTCTTCAAACACTGTGATCTGCAATAAAGCAAAAAAATACCAGCTTAGCTGAGGTCATGAAGGGACACTGACAGTGGGTGGTTGAACACCAGTGTCAATATATGCACACTCGGAGAAAAGACAAGGAGAAACACAGAGGTGATGGATATCGGTAGCTGTATGCTGTAACTGTTGACCTGTGATGTGCTTTTACTTTGCCATATTGAAGGACTGATGGAACTAGACCATGTACATCTGCTATGTTTGCACAGTCTTTAAGATTTGGAGGATTTTCATTTGCATCTGCGGGGCGTGGTGATGGCGCAATGGATAAGATGCCTGCCTTTGGTGTGAGAGACCTGGGACAATACACACACACACACACATATATATATATATATATATATATACACACACACACACACACACACACACACACACACATATACACACACACACACACACACACACACACACATATATTCTACAACTGAGTGAAAACTTAAAGTGCTTTAAATGTGACCATGTGGTAGCACTAGTAGATACACCAAAAACT
>NC_060166.1:13834871-13907715 GCF_021292245.1 Micropterus dolomieu
TATATATATATATATATATATATATATATATATATATATATATATACACACACACACACACACATATATTCTACAACTGAGTGAAAACTTAAAGTGCTTTAAATGTGACCATGTGGTAGCACTAGTAGATACACCAAAAACTTCCTTCATAGCCCATGATGTCACTGTCCACTATATGTCATTATGATATATTTACTACAATGTATTATCCTGTTAAGTAACAAACATATGGGACTGAAGAGAACCTGAAGGGTAACTAGTGCAAAATGTGTTTCTGTACAGAACTTTACATCACAAACAATGTTGAGATCTAACTAGATTTTAAAAAAAATGTGCTAAAGTAACTTTGATAAAAGTATCTCCTGAAGGGTAAGCAGATATAGATGAGACCATACCTTGTTGTCTCCTCTGTGAAGCCAGGGACCTGGGACATAGAGAGTTTGCTGAGGACCGATGAACCAGTAGCGTCCCAGATTCTTGCCGTTGATAAACACTACGCCTTTGCCCCAGCCCTGTGAACAGAATCAATGACTGTTCGCCAACAGGGAGGTTCAGCCAATTAAATGCTGATGGGTACAAAAAGAAACATTTAACTACCAAGAATACATGTCAAGCCTTCCTTTTTTAATCAGTTGCAGATTTTGCTTAATACATCCTGGGTTGTTGTTAATTATAGCTCTAAGCTTCTTGACTTCTAGCCTCTTCATTTTGTGTCTCAGCACTGGAACACTTTGGGAAAGTTACAAGCTAAAGAAAAAACACGAGAGTTATACAGTATAGCGGGATGGATGACTGGTCAAGTGGCACTTATTCAAGGCCTATTCAATCAATAACTGTGTTAAGGAGAATTGCATACAAATTGGATCATCTTTTCTGTAAAGAGCCTTTTCAGACGTTCTCTGTTCTCACACCAGAGTAAATGAAATACAAATGTTTCTGTAAATATATCCAATGAATTATAAGTAAGGCAGCACTCAAAAAAGCCTGCTGAAGAGCTATTTCTCAGGGGACTTTTCAAAAGTATTTCTGAAGGAGGTATGATAACTAGTAATAGTCTGAGCTAACTGTATATAATACATTTAAATTTCTGGTTTCAAAATTCAGAACAGATCTATAAAGGACAGATTCCCATGTCTAAAGTCTACGTGGTAAAGACAGCTTCCTGGACTGTCTGGCCAAAGCTCAGGTAAAAAAAATTGCTTACCAAAGCAATGCACATTTCAAAACAATGTACATAATATACAGAGCTTGGAAGGGTGTAATTATCTATGAAAGTAGTGACAACCTGATTTCTGTTAAATCTAAAGAAAGTAAAATTTGACATTCATATCTGATTAATAAATGGCTTAACTTAAACTTTCATGTCCATTGTGAATCTATGAGAGGTTAGGTAAAACAAATCCACACACCTGTCCATATACTTTTGGATGTTTTAACGTTTTTATAGTATACTCAGTTTCTGAGGCTGTAGTTTGTTGTGCTGCTGTACTGGATTGCAAGCTGAGTGCCTGCACTACTCACAGGGAGTTTGATGAAGGTGTCTTTAGGAGAACTGTTCACATAGAGTCTGGTCTGGAAAAAACCTGGGAAGGAGGGCCGATGACGCAGAGACATCCAGTGGCCTGAACTCTCAAGTCTGTAAAAGGAGAATACATTGCACTTTTCTACTGGATGTTTCATGGCATGGCAGTACAACTCTCGGTTCTGTAATGTATTTAACAGATACATTCTGCATACATTGTCAGTCTCGACATTTAGGTGTCCAGTGTATCATATCATTCCTATTTATATGTATTCAGTAAATGTCAAGTGAAAGTTTGGACATGGGTGCCAGGGGAAATATTCAGAATCACTATATTTGTTTTGGCTATACAGTAGGTTATATTTTGCCTCCAAGTAAATTTAAAAGGTTGCCATAATATAAGACCAAAATTCCTTCCTCTGTTATGCATTTTTAGTGTTCATTCATGCAGGGCTTCGGGCCTTGACATTTTCATGATGGTGCTGAGGTAAAGAAATTGCAATTTCTCAGTACATGAGGAGAGACACAAAAACGACTTGGAAATATATCAAGATAGTCCATTAAGTGCAAATATAAACCTGTAAACAAACAAAAATGTCAGCTACTCCTACTGACCCTGGTGTTTCATATCTGTGCAACAAATATGAGATGCATACCGGTCTGAATAAAACAAGAAAACCCCTAGAAATGATCAATCAATTTTGTGATTGGGAAGGGTTGTGGAAGATGCCCGACTTCAATCTGGTGTTAATGACACTAATCTTGCATGTGATCAGCAATGTACAAGGAGGTCATTCTAATCTTGTAATATGGAAACATAATGACAGATATTCATTTGCACCTTGGAGTGCAATGGGATCATGCAAATGACCTTAAAATGCTTGGCTGGTGTAGATAAATTACCAAACCTAATGACTATTGAGATTGGGATTGATGCCACATTAAACAGGTCCACGTTTAACAGTTAAGACAAACCTGTCTTAATAGAAATCATTCAGACCTTACATTTTTCCATTGCACAGTAGTTCTGTGTTTGTTAGTTAGTAATGTGTTTGTGTACTGGCCATGAATTCAAGGTTTTGAACAAGGTTTCAATGCACAAATGTGTGTTCAATGATCTTGTCAATTATTTGGTAAATATATTGTAGCATTTAATAACTATCCTGTTAAAGGTTTATCCATGTTGGTGTGTTTCAACATTAAATCACTGTTGATGTTGGTTGATGCAGAAAGTTCTATGTTTTTGAGCCCTTGGAAATGGCATTTTAATTGCTTTGAATTCTTACATTTAAGCTGTCAGATACACGCTGCTAACTGAAATTCAACTTCAACAACAGTGTATTTTTACCTCCCGGTTTCATGTGGTGTTTTCATCATTGTACCTGGACCACCTGGACCTTACATTTTTGCTTTATGCTTTGCCTAGTTTGAATTTAGCTAATACTGTATGTTATGAAGACCTTATGCTGTCAACCACTGGTGTGAAATATTCAATACCAGATCCATCTGCCTGCTTTACCTTTAGTGACAAAAAGGTATAAAGTTCTCTATCATGTTGAGCCTCTTGAACATTGATAACTGTACAGATTTTAACTGACTCGAGCCATGTTTATAATTAAAAGATTTAACATTAAACACTGAATTAGAGGGCCATGCTTTGATTTCTATATTTAATCACCATGTTCCCATTGTAATTGTGTTCGGCAGAGAGCTTATCAGCTGGTTTGAATCATGAGCAGGCAGGTTTAATGACAGAGAAACACAAACATGTCAGGAAACTGGATAATAATTGAAAGATACAAACCTGTTTACAAAGCCTGGCTTCATATCCAGACTATGAATAATGAAGTCTCGGAGGATGCGCCTGTTTAACTCGATATCTCCAACAAGTCCTGAAAGGTGCGTCAAAGCTGCTTCAAGTTTTCTTAAGGCTCTTGAAAAACTGTTAATTAGTTTCTGTCGATGCCTCTAATGAGAAAGATAATTCGGCAAGACTTGAAAATCAACAAAGCAATCAGTTTATGTAACAATTTGTACCTTTGCGCTGCTCGTCCAGGGTTTTCCCATAATTCACTCTTCCACAGTTCTCCACCAGTAAACTTAGAGTTCTTTTCCCCTTCAGTAGACAATATATAAAACATGACAGGCATTACTGAGTACATTGATCGGAGTACATTGATCAGGGCCGATCTGATTCTACACTTTTCTGTTATAGTTGACTATTCAAAATTAGATAAACAGTCATTTGAAGGTTTGCTGTTGGCTAAAAGGGTAACCTCGGTATTTTTTAAACTGGAAACCTATTTTCTCATGTTTTTGTTGGGACAACATTTTAAAAAAATGGTCCAGTATTGTTCGAGCGCCCTGCAGTCGGCATCAGCGTGACAGTGCTACAACTTAATCCTTAATGGACAATTGCGCCACGTCGAAGTACGTCCACTAAAGTCCTTGTTTTTGCCACTGACAGACTGACATTATAAGTTTCTAACAAAATTATTTATTATACCTACAGAGAGAGACTTTTTTGAGCAGTCACTGTCTTGTCAAAGCCACCAGACTCCACTGACAAAAACAGTAATTTTACCTCTCTGGTCTCCCGCTGCAACCATCGGTTAGTGTTATTGTGTGTTTTTAACCCCTTAAAACACCAACTTCACACAATTACACAAACAAATAAAAACAACTAAGTCAAATAATAACACAAACAAACTAACCAACCAAGGCAGAAGTAGACCAGCAATTCCCGCGTTCTGCAAAGTAAAATTACTATTTTTATCAATGGAGTCATAGTGACTTTCTGTATATTAATATTCCAAAATATTTGCAGCTACTTGTTATAAGAATCTGAGCCTGCCAATGGCAAAAACAAGAACTTAAGTGGATGTACTTTGACGAGGCACAATTGCCCACAAAGATTACGTTGAAGCCCTGTTTCGCTGCTGCTGACTAAAGCGTGCTCGCTCAATACTGGACCAATTTCCAGGTTGAAAAATACCAAAGCTAACTTTTAATACTGTGACCTTGCTGCCAAAAACATCCATCAGCATACCCTGAAGCTTTCACATACTGTTTTTGCATGATGTTAAATATTAACTAGAGTGCTCCGATCAGGATTTATTGGGCCGATCACAGATTACTGAAAGCAGCATCGGCCGATATCGATCACCGATCACTGGGTCTAATTTGAAGCCTTTTATTTATCATGTAGCATTATACAGTATACTGTATATTTATTTAATTAGTCCTACAAACAATGTGTTAAGTATTAAAATTAACAGATAATAAAGTATCATGAAATGACAACTGTTTACTTTATTGCCAGGAAACATGGGCAACAAATTCCACTCCCTCTGTCTTAGACTCAAACCATAGCAGCCTTTGCCTGGTTACTGTGAACATCTTACAGCTTAAGAAATATTTCTTTCCTGTGGAATAAACTACAAAAAACAGAACAAACAGTATATATATTTTTATACTTTATAAATTTACTTCAACTTTAAAAACTGCAACAAAAAAGGCTGTAGCCAAAATATTTAGGAGATAAAAGGTGCACAGGCATCATGAGTCTATGATAAACTCTGAATAGCCGCTTTTTGTTCTGGAAAGCTCAGACAGGTTCTGTGAGCTTTAGGGAGCGGAGAGAGGAGCAGAGAGTGGGAGAGAGGGCTACAGAGGAGTCATAACTGTCATCACTGAGATTTCAAAATAAGGGAAATTTACACATTATTCTGTTAATATTACTTAGCGTTACTATATACACATTATAATTTCATACCACTGGTATAGGCCTAATATTATTTCAGTGGGTTGTTTTCATTTATTAAATCCTTGTGCAAGAAGTCTACATCTTTTACATAGGCCTACTGCCACCGGATTTACCAGAGGAGAGACAAGCTAACACTTTAAATACGGCCAGCAGGTTTTTATTTGATTTTATAAAGGTTAGAAATACGGGAGATTTACAGGGAAACATTTAAACAAGGAGCAGAGAAAGGAGTGGGGTAATATGAGGCTATATCCACACTACTACAGTTTTTTAAACAGTTTTATAACGAATACGATCTTCTCCGTCCACAGCAGCGTTTTTGTGCGTGTCAGAGTTATTCTCTGTCCAAATTAAAACAACTGAAAAAAGGCACATCTAGCTGCCATTCACATACACTGGGCATGCGCCTGCCGGTGTAAACATGAAGCAGATGGTCTACTCCGCAGTTGCAGAAGATTTAGCAAAAGAAGAAAGTACTACAGACAAAGAACCACACAGGTATTTTTTTTTTGCATTGACCGACAACGAAGTGGAACTGGTGGAACCTTTACTGAAAGCAACATGGCAGTACAAAGAGGCTAGCGGCAGAAAACGGACTAGGAGGCAGTCAGCTGATTGAGTGGCGCCTCTCTTTGCATCAGGAAACTCACACTGAAGGGGATCAGTCGAATGATGTGCTGTGGGTCAAGACAATTAAACTCTCATTGTAAATGATTAACTGGGCTCATCAATCGCTTCCTGTCTGAAAAGGACTTTGGTGCTAGCTAGCTTTGAAAACTACTCAGATGGCACCATTTTAGCTGCCATTGAAAATATGTCCAGGGAGTATTGCATCATCTGATCAGCTTTTCTGATCTGCCTTTTTAGAAACCACCGATCTAACCAGTTAAAGCCATTATCTGCCAATTACGATCGGTGACCGATTGATCGGAGCACCCTTAATATTAACAACTTTATCCTTTTGAAATCAGCTAACAGCATACTAGGTCTAAACTACACACAGAAGGACCAAACCACAGACAAAAGGTACCTTCCCAACAGGGAGTGCGAGTTCTTGCGTCTTATAATCCAGAACACCAACAAAATGTTTGTCCACAAAAACCTAAGAATAAAAAAAAAATATTTTGAAAAGTGGAAAGAGCATGAGGCATTTATGCATTTGTCCTACATTACATTCAGTCTTTCACTGAAGATTTTAGACATCAACTGTTGAGAATTGCAGGCTGCAGTAACTGTTTGACATTAACACCAGAGCAACTGGTGGCAGCCTGAGCTTGTTAATTGTGCTCCACAAGTACACTGATCAGAGGTGTGATTTCTCACAAGCTTAGATCACAGCTTCCTAAATGTTCTCACAAAGAAAAGTATAAATGTGTGACAGCGGATGTATTATGTTTGTGTCTGTTGTCCTGTCTTTACCAGAGCTCTGTCCCTGACGTTGTTCTTTGAGTTGAGGGTTCCTTCACTGGTGATTGTGGTCTCATACAGCGTGTAGCCATAAGACTGACCATTGTTATTGTTGACAGCAAGATTCTCTATGTTCACCGGCCTCTCTGACTTCAAAGGCTAAAAAATATGCAAATAGAGATTAAGACAGGGATATTGTTTATACAATGTACCACTAAAAGCAGGTGTCTAAATATGCTGCGGAAATGTCAATTTTTTTTTTTTTTTTTTTTAAATGGCTACACAATGTTTGCTATATTTAAAGTGGAAACACACAATCTCAAAACCACTCTCAATGCAGATGGGATCTTATGATGCATGCCGCAAAATCTCCCACTCGCAAGATGGCACCACCCAAAGTGATGATTTATCAAACCTAATGAAGCTTTCCTGTCTGGTGTTCAGAGCGATTCTTTCATTCAGCAACATTCTTTTGCATACCCTTGGGAGGTGCATTATGCCCTCTTCACTAGACAATAAACACTCCCTGCTATGACACGATTAACCACCTACCTCCAAACATCCTGATACAATATCAAACTCACGCATCCCACTCAGTCTCTCTGAAGCCACTGAAGAGACAACGCTCTTTTTAAACGAGGGAGTGTGGCTGGTCAGGGGCAAAGTAATTTTCGTCTCAGAGGGAAGCAAATTATAGCGACGAGGAGTGAATAATTAATGTTGTAAGCAACTGCCAGACGTGCTACATCTGGTTGGAATATAAATGCCCCTGAAGAGCACGGTGTGAACGTCAAACTAGACTGGTGGACATGAAAGCGAACAGACGTGATGACAACCTCCAAAACAGGTTTATGGTTTGGCAAGGGGAGATTTTCTGTTGCATTCATACTTTATTTCAACAACTTTCTCTACAGTCATAAAGCTGGCCACGGTAGATTAGCACTGGTCCCTGAGCAGGCCACTAGTGCAGCTAGTGGAGAATGTCTTGCTCAAGGGCAACTCATCAGCAGCTGTTCTTTAGCGACGAGTTTACTTCCCTTCTCAGACTTTCTCAATAGGTTCAGGAAATCAAGCTGGTGATGGACAATGATTGCAAGCTCACTTCTCTCACTTTCACATTAGCATAACCATGCCTGTAAGATTTTTCTATGTTTCTTTATTAAGAAGTAAAAGGCTCATGTAGGGGTATTTTTTATGTATTAGGTACATATTAGGGTTGGGCTGATAAGAAGATGCCATCGTCCATCGGTGATGGCTGACAGATGGGCGATGGTTGAGCAGGCATCGTGATTGTAAAACCCCACCCACCAAGGCAAAAAAATCTACATTTTTCACATTAAACCAGCAGGTTTTAATCACCAGGAACATAATTATTATAAATTTTAAATATGCTTCAGACCTTCCTCCGAATTATCTTCTCCCCACTTTACCTGGTCCGTGCTTGTAAAATATCCACCGCGACTTGTAACGTCATTGCCTACCAAGTTTTTAACCGAGTGAAGTCCGTGCGAGGTAACACATGCACATATAAGACGACCGCTACTCCCCCCACGCCTGTGCGCGAGCACGTACCCGATACCATCGTCCATCCCGATGTTTCAGTGTTGACATCGTCCGATGGAAATTTTGTAGACATTTCCCAATCCTAGTACATAAGCAACTGTATATCGTCTGCTTTGTTGTCATTTGGCTTAACCAAATGACGTCCTGGAACATGTGCAGTGGACAATGTGGGTTACTTCACATATGATTATGTTTCATCAGATCATACTATTCAAAAGCAACTGAACTCAATAGAGAGGCAAAAATGTCACAATGTAACCTTGTTTGAGGTAATCAAGTGAATGCATGGCAAGTTAAAGCATTTAATACATCTTGCATCAGGCATAAAATCACTCATTCAAACTTTTTTCAAAGTTATAAATCTGATAAAATAACCAATAGCAACACAGGTACAAAAGCGCAGGTGCCCACAGTGATCTTCTGTGTCAATGTAACCTAATGCTGGGGTTGTTTCTATAATGCAGATATGGCAAGGAGCTTGTGCTACTTTAACAGTAGGGACTGTACTGTGACACAATGATGGTGGAACAAGCTAGTACACGCCATCAGAGCAAGGGCGTCCCTCTCTAACTTCAAGAAGCTCATCTCTTCCAAGAACACTTTCTCTTATAAGACCCCTAAGCCATAATGTCTAACATGCAGTTCCTGTGCTTTTCTTCTTCTATCTCTTAACAATCCTCTTGTATTGATTGCACTATTCGTTGACTCTTACTTCTTTCCCTAGGTATTTATCCCATTGATGCCGCCCATGCTAATAGCTCCTACTAGTATTTATTGTTTCTCTTACTAGTATCTATTGTCACTCGTAGATCTCGTTCTGTAATTGCTATTTGCTTGTATGTTGTTCCTCAAATGTAAGTCTCTTTGAATAAAAACATCAAATGAATAACTGTAAATGTAAATACACCTGCCCTCTGGCTAGAATCACACTTGAGAACATGTGCTATACAACGCTCTTTGAGAAGGAGAATACATTTTGTATTTCAAGTACTACACATACCACAACAGACTGCACATTCACATAATTAACACAAAGTTTACTTGATTGCCTTTTGTGTATTAATCATGTATTACTTATTTCATATAGTACTGTTGCCTGTCAAAAACCTTGTTAGTCTGTTTTGAGCAATGCTACACAAATAATGTTTATTATTTTTCTGCCTCAAATGTTGGCTCTCTGTGCATCTCCAGCTTACCTTGTCAGTGAAATGCAGACTGTCCCACAGAGACAGGTGCTGCTGGATGACAACAGGCTGGTATGCTCTCCTCTCCTGAAGAGAGGGCAGCTCAGGGAGAGGCTGGGCTGAAAAGCAAGGAGGAAAAATGAGGGCAGGTTACCAGTTTGTCTGTCTGCATATTAATTCATTTTCATTTTCCTTTATTTACCCATTTTGTTTTATAACACATACATTGTCCACGTTTATACATAATTCCAAAAACACAAAAATAGACATGAATCTATATTTTTAAGCACATGGAAATTCAGTCAGAGGAGGGAGTTAAAGATGTCACCCCCCCCCATAAAAAATGGGGTCCCACCGGAAAACACCGCCTACTGACCAATCAGCGGTCTTGGAAAATGACATCACCATCTGCGTTGATACGGATAAACTATTGAAGGCTATAGCAATATCATACAGGGACTGATTAAGAGCCCTAGGCTATTGTTGCCTACAGGTTTTTACAGTAGGATAAGCCTACTTACTGCTTTGAAATGTGTTTAATATTTGTTTTTTGCTCCCAGTCCGTTTCACACAGCCTGTCGCAGCTGTTAAAATAAATTTTTCTTTTCTTTTTTATTATTCTTATGTGAGACTGATATTGGATATTGAAATACTAAATTTTAATATGAACGTAGGCTATCTAATTTAGTTTAGTATAGCTTTCTTATAGGCCTACTACAGAGACTGTAGCCCTGTTCCGCCCCACCTTTTGCGATGTGGCCGCAGGTAATGAGGTGAGTTTTCAGTAGCGTAAATGTTGAGATTCAGTCTTTCAACCACTATTTGAGCACATTTTATGGCATTAATGGATTTTTTGTTTGATTGCTTTATGAAGTTAATTTAGAACAATGTCTGGAACACCTTTGAGGTGTGTTAAATAAATTAATCTCATTTTTGAAGGGACAAGAAGTTTTTTAAGGTGAGGTGGAAGACCACTTCTTCAGTGCCCGAGTCTTTTAATGTGGAAACGCCGACACAGCCGAGCTGAAAGAATAAGGCTGATATTTTCACACAACTCATAAGAACACATCAAATCAACGCAATATAATAGACTATGCCTGTTCATTTAGACATTCACACTGTCGGAGAATTTCTCTCTCCCTGCAAGTGTCAGCTGCAGCCGTGCTACTTAGACTAGGCCTATGTCGTATTTCTGTAGTGTAACAGTTTGCTCGTTTGTAAAATATGACACTCTGCTGCCAGTGGACTTGTTCATGTCTGTCATCTGCTGCTTACCCCGCCTCTTTTATGTGAACACGCTGACGGCTGGATTAGGAAACCCTGAGTTGAGTTGATAATCAGCTTCGTGGTACCGCTTATCCCGACCGCGATTGTTAGGGTTAGTTAAACCAGATAACTGAAAGGTATCCTGGGTGTATTGAACTTGCTTCGTTAAGTCTAAAAGCCATGTTTTGGGTACAGCTGGTAGAAAAAAATAAAGTGGGATGACTTACTACTTTTGGCCTGCTCAAGTTTGACCTGCAAAACAATAAAACGCACAAAAAAGCAACTGGACCATCTTCTGGGCTATTAAAGCATTCTCTTGAGGAGTCTTCATATTTTAAAGCTTATGAATCACTCAGTACAAATCATAAAAGTAACATGTCCCTTGGAGACTGCTTCTAAGGCTCCATGGGTGAGCCATTTGCCCTCCACAGCAGCATCTAGTTTGTGCTCCATGTTACAAAACAGTCTCATTATAACAATTAACAGTGGTTGCCGGTGCCCTCTAACTGCTTTTAAAGGTGTTAAAGCATGAGCACCAGTGCTCCCTCTGGAATAGGCTTGACAGCATTTCCTTATCACCAAGTGGTAACAGCTGGATCACTTAAGGAAAGCTTTGAGGATAATGGCCAACACCTTCCTCCAATCTACAACGCTTGCAAGCCAGTGCCTTTGGTAGAGTATATAATGGGTCATATCTAAGAGGGGAAGTGTGCTTTGAAAAGACATTTCTATGAAACTGTGTCACAGATTAGAATTTTTTTTCCTGCAACAAAGGCATTATTATCCCTAATTATCCATATAATCCTGTGCAGAACAGAGCGTGGAGATGTGTGGCTGGGGAGGAGAAACAGGATGGTAGGGTTCAAATTTGATCATATTTGACATTTAACTTTCTTTTTTTGAGAAGAATGAAAATTTTAAATGGGCCATATATTTGATGTTCAGAGAAAATGCTTTAAGATAAACTGGTACCATCAATAGCGAGCAGGCATACCACAAGTGCACAGATGGATGTGTAGCTTGTTTTATATGATATACTGAGTTTTTGCAATTTTTTGACAGCTTTGTAATAATAAGAAAATCCCAAAGCATATAGTGTATCACAAGTCTACTTTTTGAGCCACGTTGACGTCAAAGCTCAGTGTTAACACATTTGACAGATCAGCCTGAATCCAAGACAGCTTATGCAAAAACAACACCACAGGGAAAAGAGTAACTGACACACTGTACATGATTTGACAAGCAAACAATTATCAAACTGATCTAATTAAAGAATTAGGTCATGTGTTATATGTGTTTTGTAGTTGCTGAGTAAAACACAGAGCTTCTCAGACTCACTCGCATATCCAGGCCACTGCTCATTGTTCAGCAGACTACAAAACAAACATAAGGATGAATCACGCAAAGGCAGCCTTTCACACTATCTTCAATCGTCACAACTGTAGGCAAATTATTACTTTGTTGTGCTGGATTCAATCCCACATTGCCAAAAGCTACATTTTCAGTCCTGGCCACAAAACACTTGAGACTTCTGCCCCCAACCACAAACCCTTGTTTTACAGAGAAAACTGCATGAACAATAACCATGATACAAGGCCATGTAATTTTCACAATGGACAGTAATTTGTCTTGGGCAAAACTCATACATGCATGCACACAACACACATAGACCCATATCTAATCCCTGCTTGTAATCATATGCAAAGTTATCCTACTTTAGCCAACAGAGAGCAGGTTCTACAAGGAGAATTAACTTAAGTGGGGAGATGAAAGGAAAGGGAGAGAAAGAGAGACAGAAGATGTGGGGCCCGTCTCAGCAACAACACACAACACTCACTGTGGTAGAGGCTGAATAAATTCCTCAGAAGATGGTACTTGGTGGTGTAATCCCCAGCCTCGGATAATGGAGCATCGTAATCTGAAAGATAATGCGCTATCAGAACAGCAGGCTCTGCAGCCAGAGAGAGGCAGGGATGCCTCTTACCGTGGCAGATGCTTTCACCGTGCTCCCCTATCAAACATCTTGAAACAGCAGCGAGCCGAGACACATTTTGAGTTATCTTGACAGAAAATGGAGCCGTTTGAGGCAAAAAGGTAAAGGGCATTCAGAGGAGTAAACACAGGTATGAAGACTGCTGAAGGTCAAAGGCGGGCTTCCCTACTGCGGAACCGTTTTCAGAATTCTCCTCGTTTCTCAAGAGCGAGGTCATTACAATGTTACGTGCCCAGGAGGAGAATATAAAAGCCATTGGACCACCTTTGATTTACATTTCCCAAGCATTCTATTAGGTAATTAATTCATTAGTGTTCACTACATATTCAAATTTCAAAGAGAAGGTCAGAGGCTCAGGAGCAGGTATAGTACCATCTCCAGACATTTGACAAAAACCATCCTCATATAATATCTTAATATCCAAATTATTTTTAATCTACCTTTGCTATTCACATTTGTTTCAAGCAGACAGGCACAGACTGTACTTACTGACTGTATTTCAAAAAGGTTATTGTTTGACAATTATGTTCACTCCTGAGTCAAATAAAATTTGGATTGTTTCAGCCTACTTTGGTGATCACTGTGCTTTAAACATTTGGATAAAGTCAGCAGAAGTTTAAGTAACTGTGAATGTGGTTCTGGCTATTAAAATTAAATGTTACACAGTAATGGTCAAGCACAGATTCATTACACATACCATAGCTTGTTACCATAGACTTGGGTGCTGGTTTTCCGACGGCAAACGCCCCACTCATGAAGCCAAAATTCGTGCCTCCATGGAACATGTAGAGGTTGATGGACATGTCCAGTTTAAGGATCTCTGTGACCACAGGTATCATGTCTGTCAAAAAAGTAAAAGTAAGACCCAAACAAATCCCATTTAATACATAAAGTCCATGATTTAGCTTAATTATTCTGATATAAACCAGGGACTAAATCAGGGAATAACAAATGCAAAGCTAAACATGAGTCACAAAAAACCCCACAAAAAATCTATTTGACTTTAACAAGCCAGAGCCACTGATTCAATAATTCTATCGCTCTCAATTCCACTTCAATTGAAGCATGGGCAGACCTCAGCCACGGATCCTATTACAGGTTACTATAATTCATTACGGGGCAATGCTCACACCCATAAAAAATTGCCTTCCTCCCTGCACAAATTAGCTACCTATATTTTGCAGCGAACATAGCAGAACAAGTAATTAAGTATTCAAATTGGACTTTAGTAGTCAAATTGAACCGACTTTAATGATTTGAATCAAGGGCATGAGCCTTAGTGAATAACAATTGAGCAGGGTGAGTGATGGAGCCAGTTGGTTTCATGGTGGTGGCACTAGCTGTGACCAACTGCGGGCTGTGTTGCACTCTGCAGAGCACTGAACTGTCAAGGACATGAATCCCCGCTGAATATTCCAGCATTCATTTCATAGCTGTGACACTGCGTGGGGAGGGTCTTTTCTTTTCCCATTTTCCCTTTCTCACTGAGGAGAAAATACTTAAGGCAGCAAGACTGCTAGCCCTTTCATTTTCAGAACATTTTTGTTAAGATGTGGATGGCTGCTAGGAATGACAGAGAGTAAAAAGGAAGCTTGAGGCTCTCCACTGTGTGTTTGAAATAAGATGTTTTTTGAGAGCTCTCAAGATGGTGATGGCAGGGTGTGTGGCTGCCATTAATCTTTACAATTGTAAAACAGGTGCTATCATTTATTTCACGACTGTACATTATACAAAAAATATCACCCTCCTGGCTGCAGCATGTGGACCATGTTATATGGGTGATATGTGGATATACTGTGGGTCCTGTAGTAGTTAGCAGCTGGCTCTATCACATTAATACTGTACTTTTTATACCTTAGGGCCCATACCATCAGCCAGGACAAGAAAGACACGAAATATGTGACACAACCTGTGGTTACTTAATAAACAGAGAATTAATTCTGAAAATCAATTAATTGTTTATTATTTATCAAGCAAAAATCCCAATCATGAGCTGGTTGCAGCCTCTTAAATGGAAAGATTTAGTTATTTTTTTTAGATTATATATCATCTAATCCAAATTAATTTGGTCAAACAAAACGAGCAATTTAATGACCTACTATGATGATCTACTTTGCTCTGGGATATTAGAGAGTGAGACATTTTAGACAAGAGAGTTATCGATTAATCAAAAATACTAATCAAGCGTTTAATTGAAAATAATAACCACTTTTAATTCAGCCCTACTGATATGTTCACACAAAGTCTGCCAAACTACATCTTTGTAAGATACTTAAAAATATATATTAAAAAGGGGCAATATATAGTTTTCAGCATCCACTAGCGGTGCGGTTTTAAGATTGTAACCAGGCTAACTAACATTACTATTTGTGTATCTTTCACCAGAGGCTTAGCAATGTGAGCACAGCTAAATGTATTGGATGATAATGAAACGGTTAGTGAGCTAGCCTGAATATAATAAATAAGATTGTTGTCGCACTTTATAACAAATAGACCGCAGTTAGTAACGTTACTGTAGTGAATGGGTTTTCCATTGTTTTGTTGTCCTATGTAGTTATTTTGCATTATTGTATATTATGTGGGTCACGTAAGTTACAACAACTGAAACAGTGTAGAAGCAAGAACAAATCGCTCCACATTTGCTTTGTACCGTTACATAATTTCTTGCACACTGAATCAACACATAATACCGGTGGTACACAGGATAGTAATATGAATCGCGTTAGCTGGTAAGTCATGTGGGACTGCTCAGTGTTTTCACGAAACCCATCTAATTCTCTTTGGCCTGATGAGCTTCAACACAAAATCATTGATTGTTGTTTTGTATCCTTACGTAGAGTCTGTGTTGTGCTGGGAGCCGGTTGTTTCGTGGTGTTAGTGGACTGCATTTCGTTAGCTGCGGTGTTGTAGTAGAGAGAAGCCCGGGAGCACACACAGGGCTACATCCCGACCCGGTGCCTTCACATTAAAAGCAGAATAGCAGCTGATCCAAGCAACAGAGAAAAGAGGTGTGTGCTTCTTTTCTACCTGAGGTTAGAGCCTATTGACAATAAGGAAGTAAAAGTTGTATTTATTAATACACGATTCCATTGAAACTACATATAGCCCTTTTAAGGTTTAAAAGTACCCTTTGAGGGTTTCAGCCACTAGCAGCACTATGGAGCAATGTTTTGAACCACATGCATGTGGGAGGCGTTGGAAAGTTTCTAAACACATTTATTCCAGTCCTGTACTTAACAGCAATTTTGAGCTATTTTTACTTTACTTCATTTCCATTTTATGCTACTTTATAGTTTTACACCACTAAAATAAATATAAATATACAGTATATTATACATATCTTGAAAGGCATGTATAAATGAAATGTATTATTATTATTATTACTATTATCATATAAATGTCATTTTTACTCAACTATCTTTATTTAAGAGTTATAGTTACAGGTTACTTTGGTAATTAACACATTTCATACAAAACATATGTCCATCTTCTAAATTATGATGCATTATTTCACAGCAAAGACAAAGCTGGACATTACTTGGAGAAAAGAAAGCGAGAAAGTTGAACTACCTGGTGAGAAAATGTGTGTCTGTAACTTTATTCCAGCTGTCGTTGTACTTTACTGTGAACAGGTTAGCATAGCATAGCTCTGATCAATCCGAACTCCATTCAGAAAACATTATTGTAGTATTTTTAGAATCGAGTCCCCTTATTTGCTCCAAACATGTGATCCATGTTTTTAATGCAGATCAAATTGTATCAAGTATTTTTTTTGTTTGTAGTGCAACGGCACCTCATTCTTATATTCAAGAATGTTTTTTGGACCTAATTAAGCCAGAATTGTCTTTATAAGGTTGGTGCTTTTGCACTGTTAGAGACCTGCATACAGTACAAAGAAGTTAAAACTAGCTCCTCAAAGCGTACAAAGTCTCACACATTTTGTCATGTCTTATATTCATGTGCAGCCAGTTACATGCAGTCTGTAACTTACACAATAAGGCTGATGAGACATTGTAGCCTATAACTAACAGGAACAAAAACAATGATACTGTATGATCCCATCCCGTGAAATGTCATTTAATGCGGCCAAGGCCAAGACAGTCCTAATGTGTATCTGTAGCTACAGCACATGTAGATACAGAGTAAGTGGCAGAGCATGAGATGAATGTGCAGTGTTTCCTCTATATGCATCACGACCGCCACTACTAAAATTTCCCACGATCATTAAACTATGCGCTACATACGTTTTCACTGGCACAATGTGCGAGCACGGCAGCAGTCAATGCTCAGCTCGCTTCCGAGACAATAAGGAAGTAAAAGTTTTATTTATTAATACACGATTCCATTACACTACATATAGCCCTTTTAAGGGCTTCCTTAAAAGGGCTTCCTCTTCTCGTTCTATGCAGAACATACGTGACAGATGGTGTTACGAGAGCAGCGTAACTCTGAATCGGGAGGTGCGTAGCGAGTGTTTGATCGTCCGAGCGGCAGAAAGTGACAGTGAACGCGAGCGGAGTAAAATATTCTGGCAGTAAATGTACGGTGTCTGTTACAGTGTGTCAGCTTCTCAAGACCAAGAAATGTCCACCTGCTGGAAAAGTGAAGCCGGTTAGCGCCAAGTTAGCTAACATCTCCCCTTCAGACTGCGCAGCTGAGCAGGAAAGCTTCTACAGCAGCTACATAGCTGCTATGTAACTTAACTTTAGCTCAATTAATAGAAAGTAACTGGAAGCTGTATATTATTACTGCCTACTTGTCCAATGTTGAGAAGATCAGATACAAATTTAGACTAAACTGACGTAGCCTGCAGCTCTGTCCTGTACAGACTGATTAAATTATTTTTCAGTTTTCAGTCTGAAAAAGTAGTTTTGGAAAAGAGGATGGAGGTGACTGGAGGAGCTGAGGTTAGTAAAGCTAATTAGAGATGCAAACTAGTCCTTTTAAGCTAATGAGGAGATGTTTCTTTTTGGATTTTAATGTGCAAATATGAGCTTTCTCATGTTGCCTGCTTTTTATATTAATGTCTACAGATAAATGTAAGAAGCTGTCATATTAACAGGGTTTGTCCTGCCCCCGCTGCTGAAAAAAAATCCTAGAGGAAACACTGATGTGACTCCCTCAAAGTGCAACACCTCCACCTGTGTTCAGTAAATTCAGTCAGAATCAGTGGATTACATCTTTGAACCATCCTGTATGGCCCAGAAACAAAGTTAAGGGGGTGGGACACAGACTCTGGTCTGTGATATTTGGCTCACAACAAATCTCTGACAAAGCCGCAAAACAAGGAAGAAATGACCATATGCTAAGCTGTACATCCCAGCTGGGCTCTGTGCCTTTTGTGAAGGAACCATGGCGTTAGAGAGACTGTCTTACACGCAGTCTGGAGAATTCATCTTACATAACCCACATAGCAGTGAGTCTGTCCTTACCCTGTCTTTCCCTTGCACAGAGACTGTTTTATTCTCAACTAAAAAGGTTTGTCTTAAGACTTTCTTACCCTAAGGCACTGGGACTCTTTCTTACCCTCGAGACAGTCCGTTTTGCCTTGAGAGATTCTGTATTGGCTCGCAGCACAAAACCCGCCTTACCCCAGTCTCAAATTAGCCAGTATTATCGACCTTCTGTACAAATAGAAACTGTTTAATCCTCAACAAAGCATCCATCACATGTCTTACTCTTACCAGGTATCCTACTTGCAGCTCTCACTAAAGAAAACCTGTACTCTAATCTTAAGTCTGTCTTACCCTCAGCTGTGTACACATGATGAAGGTCCCCCCAAAGATCGAACCAGCCAGACCAGTACTCCATCACCATCTTAGGCTTCTGAGGCTAAAGTAAAACACACTCAATTGAGCAAAAGATACATCTGACCTTTCAGTTTCTCTCAGCAACTACCTTATTGCGCTTGTACAAACACTGAATACATTTTCTTAAAGATTAAGATATTCTTTCAGGCTTTTACTTTTATGGCAGCCCTACATTTTCATATTGGTAATAGAAAGAGCAAGGACAACGAATCACGTGTCTGTCTCATGTTTGATTAGATCAGAAAACTGGGACAATGAAGACCCACCAATTTAGACACGGCACACAAATAAGACTCACTTGTATTCCATCCAGATACTTGATGTCATTGGGGTTCAGTTTCTGGAAATTTATGGTTTCTAGTGCTGCAGACCAAAAAAAAAAGACAAAACACTGTTGTTGACACATACAGAAACTGAAAAAAGATGCAGAACAGTTCAAACTAACGTGCTTTATGGCATTATTGATTTGAGTGGTACTTAAACACTCACATGCTTGTATTTAAAGAACTATCACTATATCTACAGAGCACCTGGAACTTCCATATAAAGCTAAATCCACTTCAAATCATGAGTGAATTGGTATTAAAATAATATAGTGTAAGCTCCTGCATTAGGATTCAGCCAACGAGGCATCAAACTTCAACTGTTCACCTTGCTGTGAGTATAATATGCAAATCAGGGTGCAGTTTAGAGATGCATTAAAACATTTTGTGAATTCCCAGAAGAAGGTTTATTATAACAATGCCCTGAAGACCCTGTCCTGTTGTTATAGGGATGACAATACATGGTTTGCAGTGATAATAAAACCAGAAATACTCATAATCTCAGTGAAGAACAACCTTATATTGACTTTAAAACAATGGTTACTAATGCATGTACAGTAGCAGGTATCTAATAGAAAAGATAACAATTAAGACTTATTTTCCGGCATCACAGTGTCTATGCCAGAGTACGCTCAAAAGAACCGCTTTCTGGTATAACACAGAATTCTTTGTGTGTAGAATTAGGTTCTGAACTGCTTCTGCCTGACACTGGGCCGCCCTTCGCCCCTTTGTCGTTGTGTGAAAACACAATACACCAAACCACCGTACTGTATGTGTGTTTGTGTGTGTATGTGTGTGTGTGTTTGTTTGGGTGCTTGTTTGTCTAACAATACCTCCTTTCACTCCTCCAAGCTTTAGTCCTTCCTTGTTGTCTGAGGTCAGCAGCAGCTCTGTGATGCCCCTTGACAATAACGCCTGGAAAGAAGGGGGATTATGGAGGCAACTAAACAAAACAGTGGAGGTTCTTTCTGATATATTTTTGTTGATTTTCCTTTGAAAGAAAGTGTAAAGGAGAGTGACCAAATAAAGGACAGCAGGGAAAACAAAGTAAGTAAGCGCACTCATCTATGAGCTGCCAGTTACTGTTGACATAGTTGTGCAATTTTAATTCTTACCTCTTTGATGAAAGGCATGTACTCTTTATCTTTAGCAAAGGAGCCATATTCATTCTCCACTTGAACTGCAATAATTGGGCCACCCTTGGAGTACTGTGCATTAATTAGCAAATGAATAGAGGACACATATTAGAGCCTGGCACCAGATCTTGACCATCCCTACCCTCAATGCAGCTGAATTTTAAAAACACTGTGGAATGCAAATCAGATCATGCTCAATGATGCATGAAGCTGATGAGAAGAAAATATAGCTGGGGGGGACACAAGTTGAGCAATATGAGGTTGTATGGTGCATTGCATTGCTAACAATGGTTACAACATGGCCAACAGCAGATTGAAGGTTTTTAGGAGGCGGTGACTAAATATTGCATGCAGGGATAAAATATGATTGTGAAAACAAGGATTGTGTCGTGAAAATAATCTTTTTGGGATTGGATAGTTTTTTAATTGCATGCATGCTGATATCTTTTACAAAATGAATAGGCAAAAGTGTGTATGCAAGTAACGATGAAAACTCAAAACATTTCATTGGAAAAACTTGTCTATTTTGATATAGATGTATTTTAGTCATATTTTTATATAATAGCCTCATGTAATTTTTCTAGAATATCTGAGAGTTTGTGCATCAACCCAAATACTTTTTAAATCTCTCTTGTGCTAAAATGGAAAGTACCTGATATGGAGCAACTTTCCTAATGAGGTGATTAAAGAAGGATTTGACTGCATCAGTAAACCCTGGGTAGGTTGTTCTCAGTTTCATGTTGTGATCCCGTAGTAGCCAACTGAAAAAAGAAATCACAACAAAAACCTTTAAAATGTCCCACAAGTAACATATCACACAAGTTCTTCAAAGTGCTGTGAACTCTTCAGGTTTTCAGCTACTGGAGATAATCCCAGCCAGCCTAAGCATGACTATCATAAAATGCAGTGCAGAGGAAGTCATGCTTCACTGCATGCCCCTAGAAACACTCTGTTTGGATGATTATCAAAGAAATATTACCTCAACCTCACGTTCCCTGAGGGCAAAACTACTTACTTCCAGTCTTTTTCCCCTCCAACATTTACCCCATTATCTGTCCAAATCTATTTTGATTACAGAACTAAATGAATTCATCCTTTCAGGGAGATCTGCCTGTCAGATTTAATTATTGTTCTCTCTAATACCTCACTGACAGTCTGATAAATTATCAGTGACTTTCATCTGAGTAACATTAGCGGTTAACTTATATGATGCATACTGTCCTCTAGCCATAATATGTCTAACACTATGTAACAAGCCCTGTTGTCTTTGTATCGTATATGCCACCAAGACAAATCCTTAGCAACACACCTGGTGAAAATAGCCAAACAGATGACAGCACACTTGAAATAATTCTCATAAAATAAACAATGAATTATTTCCATGAGTTTAATGGATTTAGCCTGCAGCAAAGATACGGCTAACAAACAGATTACCTGACTGAACAATCCATTTCCAAGTCAATTTAAGTGACTAACTTAGCACCCCGCTGGCTATCCTCAAATGCATTACAATGTTAGTATGGCTGTGAGGCAGATACAAAATATCTGAAAATATAACACTTAATTGTGGCTGTGTGATTTTTACCTGGGTAGTCCCCCTAAATCCCACTCAGCACAGATGTACGGACCTGGACGCAGAATCACCCAGAGGCCCTGGCTGGCTGCAAGGCTGAGGTAGGCTCTAAGAGAAGGATACAAAATGTGCTAAAGGTGCTGGCTCTGGGGTTTATTTCATACCAATACAGTCACTGTCAAATGTTTACTACATATAATCTTTCTCAATTAAAGCAGATGTTCAATTACAAATGACAGGGCATTCATTTTTAAATATTTCACTCAATGTATTTTTTCATTTTCAGATCGTATTTTTTCCGTTGTGAGGAGGCATCTGTTTTTTAGCGCTAGACCTGACAGCAAGCAACACATTTGATGAATCAATGCCAGCGTAATCAATAAATCATAAATCATTGATACTGACTGAGTGCACTACTAATTAATCAAAAGCATGTCTTAAGGGTAAAGGTACACCTTCACAGCAGTGTCAAATGATTCAAGACTGTGGAAAGCCGAGCCCTTTGCAATGCAACAGTGCCATCTGCAGGAGTCTCAAACTTTCCCTGCAAGTCTTCCCTTCACCTTCCTTACTCTAAATCCAGCTGATCCTCAAAGTTGAACACCCCTCGCTCAGGCTCATGCAGGTTCCACGGCACATACCTGAGAAAATAAATAGAGTCTTTTGTGTGCTTTAGTATTTTTATGGTAATTAATTCTAGTGGTTTCTAAGACTGTGTTTGTTTCTTGTAAAAAAATAATAAATTACTACAACTAGTACTTGACCATGACTCATGAATTTTGTCTGCCCTACTTTGCTTTACTCACATTTAATTTAATCTGTGTAAAATGTTCTTCAGTAAACACTGACACTGTTCTTTCTAGTGCTTTAAGGTACAGTATCAACCAGCCATGAGTTGCAGTGGGAGCCTACGTTGTGAGCGTATTGAGGCCACAGGCCTTCATCTTCAGCAGCCGGTCCTCCCAGTAGGCTCTGGGGACACGGAAGTAATGGATGGAGCCCCCCAGGATGCGGAAAGGCTTTCCCTCCAGAGTGAACTGAGAAGAGTTGGCCTTCAGACCCTCTACGCGACTCATTCTTCTTACTTCAGCACGATTCCTAGGGGGACACATTTAGTTCACAACTGAAAAAGAACTTGTTGAACTAGTACAACAGTACAACTGGATCAAAAGCCATAAAGACATTTGAGACATGTTTCTACGATGGGAAGCAATTTCGTGACGTAATATTCCCTTGAGCAAAATATTTAAGCCCAGTTGCACCAAAAGGTGTGCCCCTCCTGTGCTATCACTACATAATGTAACAACAGCAGAGGCACAAACTGGGGCTTTATCATGTTAAAGAGCTCTCTTCCACACCTTTAAGTACATTATTAAGCATAACGCTAAATAAATAAATATCTAGATAAAGTCTCATTTTGATCAGTAGACAAGATTTGCATTAAGACATTTTACACACCTTAAAGAAAAACAGGTAATGTTCAATGTTCACAGGCCAGCAGGTGAAAGTTCACAGGCAACAATAGAGCTGAATACAAACTTCTGGATACAGGCAGTAATATTTAACCAAGCAAATAATATTCAAGCATAATGCAGGAGCCATGGAGAAGCTTGATCACAATAAAATCGGCTTTAAACAACATTTCAAGTGTCAGTGGGCAGGCTAGGCTACTCATCCAGAAATTCATCTTCATGCATGACTCGCACTAAGAGCTGACCACGGGTTAGATATGACTTCCTTCATGGTCGTGTTGGTTGTTTAAGTGTTCGCCTTACCTTGTACACTGATAAGCAAGTATCGCTCCGACAGCAACACACAGCAGCAGAAAATATCTTTGTTTTAGTGACAGACGAAGACCAAACATTGATGAGCTTTCCATTGGCGACTAATACGACACGAGTAATGTGACGTTAGCAACACTAACGTTAAGTTACGTTAACGTTACTCTGTAAGAGTTGCAAATTGTGAACATATCAGCAGTCCTCTTTTGAAAACTCCCTTTGCTTTTCCTGCCCGGTAGCGTTAGACCGACTAGAGTCCTGTTATACGAGTAACGTTATGTTATTATGTCACATAAGGTTAATTTATGCTAATCCAGTTTTGCAAAACTTGTCAAAAGGGACACGAATGCGTCGGTAAAGTTGAGTTACCCCATATTTACATGACGCTAGGATAGTCGTTACTTCCGGGATTAATGTTTAAAAAAAACGAAACATGGTTTATGAAAAATGTTACTCAGTTTGTTCTTGTGGTATAACCCGTGTTAGTAGAAGCAGTTGTCCAAGAGTATATCACACACCCATCTGCACTGCGACTGCCGCCTGCACGTAGGGACCGTCATATATTTTTTTTGCTGAGAAAAACGCAGAAAATACTTCTTCTTATTCATATCGATTTACGGCAGTTTAGACGCTTCTAGGCGTGTTAACGCAGAAAATTAAAACTTCCCTTACCTTTTTTTTTTTTAATAGAAAAGGATTGATTCATTCCAGCATTATCGCTACCAACCATGTTTTCTCAAATCCTTCTTATGAATGTCATAAATGAAAGTGTATTATACTTCCCAAATTGAGAGGGAATATTATTTTCACACGAATGTTTTTTTTTTAAATGGGTACCATTGTTCTCTGGCTCCCTTCTAGCCACTGTCTTTGTCTTGAATATTCTTACAAATTAAATAAATAGGCCCACAGAATATTTTCTAAATTTAATTAAACCTAATTTTGAGATTAATAATGACAGACAATGTCAACAACAGCGACAAACACACAATGATGAGAGGACTAAAAAAACATCTCCAAACGCATAGAGCAAGGCTATACTCTGCTTTGTACAAGTTGCAAACTGACTTCAGTGGTGACTTTATTTCTCAGAAAAATGCCATAAACCAAGTTGCAGAACACAATGTGAAGTTGTTTGACAGCTCTCAATGAATGAAATAGTTTATTTATTTCAATAAATATCCCAGAAAATGTAGGTTGCAAATACATAACCTGTCATATTGGAAACCCTTTTTCTTTGGTCTGTAATTAGTTGTGGTGCTGTTTGACATGTTTTGGTCAAACAGCACCACAATTTTGGCTTATAAATAATCATAAATTGCTGATGTGCTTTCAGAGACAGTGAAAAATAAACAACCCAGCTATAACTGGGGCAGAGAGGACAAATAATATGCCTCACAGCACACACATTCATGCTATTGCACATAAACGTATGACCACAGTTGCACAATCTAAATCTAGAACCACTAGACCTTTAAAGCATCACTATGACTATACCATGAGGCCAACATTACTGTGCACAATGTAATGCCTCCCTTCTCTGACTGAGTGCTGCAGAGAGAGAGAGAGAGAGAGAGAGAGACAGACAGACAGACAGACAGAGCACTATTATATTTTTGTTCGGAAACAACAATAGTTTCCCTTGTCCACAGTGTTTGAGGCCTCCCAGCACCATCCTCCTTTCAAATGCTCCCTGGCAAGCTCAGCTTCAAGGTACAGCTTTGACAATGTTTTTGATGTAACTGGGATTTTCTGTAATTCTGCATTAAGGACATTCATGGTAAGTTGTGGTAAGTTTTCACTTTTACTGTTCTCATATTAAAAATAAAAATGTATTTTTTGTAATTCAGATTCATAATATGTACAATTACAGATACATAATTTAAAGTAGCCTACTGTCTGTAAACTTTTAAACAAGTTACACATGTTAAAATGCTTCAAATACTTTTTCACACCTTCGAATGCTATTATCCAACACAAAGCACCTGCTTGGAAAGATGGATTTTTTCCGTTATATTTCATTTAGCAGTTTTTTCCCCACCAGACATCACCAAGTCATCAAGTAAGAAGAATGAGCCGCGTGGAAGGTCTGAAGGCCAACTCATCTCAGTTCACTCTGGAGGGAAAGCCCTTCCACATCCTGGGGGGCTCCATCCATTACTTCCGTGTCCCCAGAGCCTACTGGGAGGACCGGCTGCTGAAGATGAAAGCCTGTGGCCTCAATACACTTACAACGTAGGCTCCCACTGCAACTTGGCTATGCCTCACATTACAGGATTTTTACTGTTCTTTTACTGGAGAAGGTCAAACACAGATCAGATTAAATCAAAATGTGTTTGTGTAAAATGTCTTATGAAACAATTCACCTTAAAATGAAACATAAAACAAACCAAACACTGGGATTTTGCAAGTCATTGGACCACACTGTTGCTTATAAGCTGCAAGAGATTGTTTTCTTGCTTGCTCTTTCAGATACGTGCCGTGGAATCTGCATGAACCTGAGAGAGGAACTTTCAACTTTCAGGATCAGTTGGACCTCAGGTAAATCTTCCATAGTGTTTTTCTTCGTCTTTGTAGACTGGTCGATATTTCCAAAAGGCATGCAGAATGGGTTGTTTTTTAAATAAAGCAGAATGTGTGTCTGCCTTTCTCAGGGCCTATGTCAGTTTAGCAGCAGAGATGGGTCTATGGGTGATCCTGCGTCCTGGGCCTTACATCTGTGCTGAATGGGACTTGGGCGGGTTGCCTAGGTAACATCATCTGTCCATTGCTTTAAAACTTTGGCATATATTAGCAGTAAGTTGTTCTCATGTTTCTTTCAGCTGGTTGTTACAAGATAAAGGCATGCAATTGAGGACAACTTATCCCAGATTTGTAGATGCTGTCAACCTCTACTTTGACAAGCTTGTCTCAGTTATCAAACCTCTGATGGTGAGTCAGACTCATAGTTTAGTTATACAATTTCACGTCAGACATTTCCTGAAAGAGAGAGATTTCAGTGAGACAAACACTTATTTTTCCTTGTTTGGTTTTTCAGTTTGAAGAGGGAGGCCCAATCATTGCGGTTCAAGTTGAGAACGAGTATGGGTCATATGCCAAAGATGAGAAATATATGCCATTTATAAAGAACGTGAGTTTATTAATGTACTGCAGTGTTTCTTTTTCACTTATAATACATTGTAATGTAGCTAATTCTAAGCAAAAAAATATTTTCCTGCAGTGTCTAGAGTCCAGAGGGATCAAGGAGCTCCTGCTGACTTCTGACAACTGGGAGGGCTTGAGATGTGGAGGGATGGAGGGAGGTAATGAAGATAACTATAACTATAACCAACTACCTAATATTGTAGGCTACGTAATGTACTGTGTCATTGTTTGACTTTTTTCTTCATTTGGTCCAAATTTTGGTGATTTCAGTTCTAAAAACAATAAACCTTCAGAGACTGTCGTTTGGAGCTATCCAGCACTTGGCTGACATGCAGGTAGGTGAGTTTTTATTGTTCATTTCTGCTTTTTACTGTATTATCGTGTAAGAGGATTGGCTAAAACCCAAAAGGAAAATGATTTTGTTTGTGATTAAGCATCACTATAGCGCCTAAATTACAGTAGACTGCAAGATGTGTATGTAATACAGGTATGTGTTATGTTTTGCATAGCCCCAGAAACCCCTAATGGTGATGGAGTATTGGTCTGGGTGGTTTGACGTCTGGGGAGATCATCACCATGTGTTCCACGCTGAGGGTATAAAGACACTTTTCCGCCATCGCTTTCCCAGTCAACATTTTTGCTGAGCATGTGCTCATTTTCAGCATCACTGTGCATTCCATTACACACTTACAAGCTTCACAATGGCCAATGTCTATTTGCTTGTGATTTTGGATAGCCGTATGAATGTCATTCAGAGCTGCTGGGTTCAGGTATTGTTCAAGGACACTTCACCCGAGAGAGAAGAGCATTACTGCCTTACTTAACAAGTCATTCATTACGGCATATTGCTCTTTGGCTCGCTTTGTGTATCATTAATTATCATATGGTTTGCAGACATGCTGGCTGTGGTGTCAGAGATCCTGGAGAGAGGGGTCTCTATTAATCTGTACATGTTCCATGGGGGAACCAGCTTTGGCTTCATGAATGGAGCGATGGACTTTGGCACCTACAAACCTCAGGTCACCAGTTATGGTTGGTAGGAATTACCTTAGAGCTCAGAGACCAAAAAACTGTTTCAAAGTATGTTTCAGATCTCTGACTAACATGATTCCCCACTAAAGCATTGCTTCTTGTTTTCATTGCAGATTACGATGCTCCTCTATCCGAGGCTGGAGATTGCACCTTAAAATATCAACTCTTGAGGAAGTTATTCAGCCAGTACCACTGTAATGTCATTTTATGAGAAACTATATGCACCTAGCAATTCATTTAATGAACTTATTACTCAGCGTAAATTAGTCTGTCATCATTAGTAATAATTTAATGTTTTTGCCAACTGGTGTTCCAGCTGAGCCTCTTCCTGAAGTGCCCTTTCCTCAGGAGAGGAGAGCATACGACCCGGTTGCCATCCAGCGGCACCTGTCACTGTGGGACAGCCTGCAATTCACCGACAAGGTAAGCTACAGATGGCACGCACCTGTCTGGTGTGACAGCTGATCACATAATCTACAGAATGGAAAATGTTGTATCCAAACTCCAACTAGACCATACCATATAGGAGCCCTGCTCGGGTGACAGCAAACTGCAAGATGTGGTGAGCTTCAGACAGACTGTCTCTGTTATCAGCCTGTGTGTCTGCTTCAGTGGCTCCACTTCTAGCAACATGCTGCTTACGCTCAAGACAGCTGTCTCACACCTGGCAGCTCGGGTATGGTCATGCATCAAGGTGTCAACACACCTGCTTTTTTTTGGACATTTCTGTCATATGCTGTTTGGTGGATTCCTTTATTTCAAGTGTGTCACAGTGCCATGCATGCAAACATTTCTTCAGTGAGAATGGAACTTCCTTACCCCAGCAGTGATGGTATCTTGCCCTGCCTATGCAACTACGCAGGTACATTGTCTTCAGAGGTCTGATGTAGAGCTGCAATGATTAATCGATTAGTTGTCAACTATTAAAGTAATCGTCGATTATTTTGATAACTGCTCAATCAGTTTGACTAATTTTTTAAGAAAAAAAGTCACAATTCTTAGATTCCAGCTTCTTAAATTTGAATATTGTCTGGTTTCTTTATTCCTCTGTGACAGTAAACTGAATATCTTTGGGTCATGGACAAAACAAGACATTTGACATTTTCACCATTTTATGACATTTTAAAGACCAAACAACTAATCGAATAAATTGACAAAATAATCGGCAGATTAATCATCAGTGAGAATAATGGTTGGTTGCAGCTTTAGTCTGATGTTCACTGTGTTCAGCCCCATTCTTGTATCTAATTATATGTGTTGTTTACTATTCATCCAGCCATTTAGGTCAGAGAGGCCAGTGAACATGGAGAATCTGCCTGTCAACAATAACAATGGCCAGTCATATGGTTACACACTGTATGAAACCACCATCCTCAGTGGAGGAACCCTCAACTCCAGGAACAACATCAGAGATAGAGCACTGGTGAGGACTGACCCACAGACCCCATACATGCACAATATAGTTTAAAATATTTTTCCTGAGGTTATAAAGCTTGGTTATACCTAATCCTGTCACTATGAATTTTAATGTTCTGTAGGTTTTTGTGGACAGACAATGTGTTGGTAGTTTGGACTACAAGACTCATGAGCTGGCACTCCCTGATGGGAAGGTACTGTTGTGTCTGTTCCTAGCTGTACATACCATCATCCCTGTAACCCTTAGCTCCTGAAACACATACATTTTTAAATTAAGGGTTAATCACGTACAAGTACAAGTACAAGTACAAGTACAAGGACATACCCTCTAAAGCATCCCAGAAATACTTTTCTGAAGAGCGTAAAACTTTGTCTTTGAAGTGAAGGAATTTTAAACACAGTGTGGTTGTTTTAGGTCACTGTTTATAGCTGTTACACAAAGGTACCCAACTGCTCCCAAGAAAAGACCATGCAATATGCTGGAAGTGAAAGCGAGTAATTTAGTACAGCATCAACTGCAAAGCAAAAACATGAAATAAAATAACATTACAGTTCACTTCAGAGCTATATCCACTTCATGCAGCATCACTGCCAGATGTCTTATTCATAATTGAAAAACGTCTTTTTGCAGGATGAAAAATTCAGTGATATGTGCATCAACAGTTGGCAGTAATTATTGGGAAGTATTCTATATAGTATAAAAATGGCTAAAGCCAGTGTAAGGACACTGCTAAAATATCTAACTATATATTAAATTATCAAGTTAAATTATATTAAATTAAAATATATAAAAATTAAATCTCTCTCTCCTCCCCCCCTTCTCTCTCTCTCTCAATATATATATATATATTTTCCAGCAGTTATCCTGCAGATTCCAATTTTGGACCATATAACTGTGCTCAAGCAGGATTTAGCGGGACATTCAAGAATATTTGATTCTGAGAAGCTGTATACATTACATCAGAGTATTCGCTGTTATTTGTATTTGCCATTTTTATTTGGCATATTCAAACAAACAGAGAAATACTGGATTGTCTCTATGTGATTACTTTTCTTTAATGAACTTTCCAACTGACACTTGTGTTTTGTGCTTTGAAGGGAAAGGTGACGTTGAGCTTACTTGTGGAGAACTGTGGAAGAGTGAATTATGGGAAAACTCTGGATGAACAGCGCAAAGGTATTCAACCTTTAAACATAAGTGTCTTGTGCAGTGCCATACATGAGTTTTTGCTTTTCCACCGGCTCACTCACTGTTCATATTAGAACACATTTCCTGACCTGAGTCAAACAATTCCTACCGTTAATTTTAACACTTAAGCCAAAGAAAATATCAGAAGAGTTCAGATAATGTTGCTTGGACACTGAAAAATCTATTCAGTTAACTGAAAAATGTCAAATCACTGCTTCTGTGCGAACTTTCTGACTTTTTCTAGATTTTATTGCCCCATGCTATACCTGAAAGCATGTGTCTATGGATGGTGTTTGGTCTGCTACTATGTCTGCATTGCATAGGTTTGCCTCATATTGTATTACAGGTATTGTGGGAGACATCCTTTTGAATCACGCCCCTCTGAGAGGATTTACTATCTTCTGTTTGGATATGAAGCCTGGCTTTATGAAAAGGTGGGTTAAGTGAATTTAATTGTTTATTCTGTGAACATGGTCAGACTACTAGACCTCTTCATAGACACAAGTAGACATGGTTATAAATCAAAGGGCAGATTCAACCATGAAACTTATTATTAATCTGCTAATGAATCACCCTTCATACACTGCTTTGAATGTTTAGTGGTGTGAGTATATGACTAACTGCCTTTCTTTGTAGTACAGTATATATTCACACATTCAATATTGGTTCACATACCGTATAGTGACATAGTTCCTCTGGATGTCGGTCAGGTTGAATTCAGTGTCACATGATTACAGTGAGTGTTTCAAATGAATTTTTGATCTTGTTTCAGATTATTGAGTTCAGGTCAGTGGAAGTCTGACTTCAAGTCGCCCTCCATTCCAGGATTTTTCCAGACCAGACTTTGTGTGAATGGTCCTCCCAGGGACACCTTCATCAGACTCCCTGTGAGTACAAGTAGTCATCTTTTATGGTAAACTACATCTATTATTGCTAGGGAATGTTCTAACACTGATCTACTATTTCTAATAATAATACTTAAATGCATCTTAATTTTTAATACAGGTCTTTGCATGTTTATTAACAGTATTATGAAGCATCATAGTCTTTGTGTTACATCTGTATGTGTGCTCTAATTGAAAAAATGATGCCTTAAATGTTATTGCTCTACGTCAGTGATTTACTGCAGTTAATTTTATTAACAGTTGCAAAACAAACCTTCCACATTTTCATTTTACTGACCATGCCAGTGCGTCCATCTGCAGGGTTGGGGTAAAGGAGCCGTGTTTGTCAATGGGCAGAACCTTGGACGTCATTGGTTCATCGGTCCCCAGCATTTCCTTTTTCTCCCAGGAGCTTGGCTCAGAAGTGGAGAGAATCAGGTATACCTGTAGATTTTAATTAGACGACACATAATGGTTGTGTTTGACATTAGTTGAGGTGAAGTTTGCCTATGCTTTCAGTTTGTTTTCTAGATTTGTAGCAGGTTGTGTGTGTACCATTTGTTAAGTATTTTATATGTTCTCTTTCAGATTATTGTTTTTGAGGAACAAAAGGCGGATGACAAAATACAATTTGCTGAAAATCCTGATCATGGAAGGACAATTGATGTTTACAAACTCCCCTTTTGCACACTGCTTTGAAAATAAAAACAACGTGCGCGCACACACACACACACACACAAACACAGGAGACAGTGTATTGATAGTGGCAGTTAATATCAGTTAAAGCTATTTATTTACTAACCATAATATTTGCAATTTATATTGTGCAACTGTACAGATACATTTTTTCTTCAAACGCTTGGTGAAATGTTGCATCTTGCCATTGAATCTGCTGCCTTAAATTCAACAATGCAACATCGTCTGGTTTGTCTATTTTTCTCATTCAGGATAAACTTTGCTCTGATTAGAAATAATGTGCTTTGAACCTTTGACAGCGTGACACACACTCTTAAGCTTCTCATTGGACCAAAGGCTTGTCCTTTACTCGAGCTACGCTCCCTTATTCACAAAAGACTCCTAACCACCACACACATGCAAATCAACATGAAAGAAAAACTAGTTACCGGAAATGTCATCTTGTCCTTCATAATAATAGACAAACATGTGCTACTAGTCAGCATAGAAACATGTCATGTAATATTTTATTGCCTATATGAATATATGAAACTGGGTATGCTTAGGTTGCGAACATAGAGCGTGGAAACAAGACATTAAACCAAGCATTCATCCTGTAAAGTGTGCAATTTGTTCTTACGAGTTTATTTTGAAAATAGAAGCCGGAAGTTCTGCAGGTACTTCTAGCTACCTTGATTTTTAAATCTATTCCCTGATGTTCCTGTCTACGGAAATTGCGGAAAGAGCAGAGCACTCGGTCAGTTCAACTTGCAGAAGAGTCCACTACATGCCCTTCACGGTGTCACTGCTGCCTTTCGTCAGTAGCTTTATATAAGCTAATATCCTCAGTGAATGAACTGATAAAATTACGACTTTGGAAATGTGAGTATGGCGTTTGTAAGAGCAGCTCCACAGTAGGTAACCTTAGCCTAGCCGAGCTGAGCTGTGGGACTGGACCAGTTCAGAGTAACGTTAGGTTCCGATATTAAGTTTAGCTAAGTTGAGTTTTTATAAATAAAGGTTTGCTTTCGCAACGCAACATGGAGTCATTTGGAGCCACTGGCACCGTTCTTGGATGCTCTGCGGGCATTGCGGTGGGTGGTCTTGTGTTTGCAGCCTACAAACTTGGCTTACTCTACCAGTTGTTTCACAAGGTAGGTTGTCACTACTTAATATGGTAATTATATCCTCCTCCATGCCTTTCAGTTCCTTTCGCCACATGCATTTTTATTGTAAAACACCATTGCACAGATCAGCCATTGCAAATACACCAGCATCATCTATGTATCATTCTGTAGGCTGTCACAGGGAAAGCTAAGCTGCACCCCATACACATAACCTTTGACCAGCCTTGTGGTTTTCTAGCATAAAGGCTACCACAACACCCAGGCGGTGTGATAACACAAAGCCCTGAGGCACGTCACCACTGCAAGCCAGAACAATATGTGATTATTGTCAAATATGAATGGCCTGTGGCCTGAAGAGACAGTGTGACAGGTGACCTTTAGAGGGGCCATCACTCACACTGACAGTTGTTTACCTATGGCAGAGCTTTTTTTCTAGTTTACACCATTGTTTTATATGTTAAATCAGTAACTGCAATTGTCTGAATAGTCTCCTCTCTGACTTGACTATTCTGTCCTCTGACTCACTTCAGACTGAGACGAAGAGCCCACGGCATGGTGGCGAGAGCGTGGCAGAGGTGCTCCGCGCCCACGGGGTCAAGTACCTTTTCACCCTTGTCGGTGGACACATTTCACCTATCCTGGTGGCTTGCGAGAAGGTGGGCATCCGCATTGTGGACACCAGACACGAGGCCACCGCTGTCTTCGCTGCTGACGCTGTGGCAAGACTCTCAGGTGCAGATTTGTTTAACAAGAATAGATGAATCAAAATGTATCTGTGGGTTTTATTTGAGCTCATATCAAGTTACCGGCAGTTATGTAGAATAAAGGCATTGGGTGTGCTGCCGCCTTGTTGAAGTGTGTCTTGGTGTAGGCCTTTCACGCTGCAGATGTTCTGACTTGTCAAACAAAGGTGTAACTAACAGCATTAATAGTGGCTGGATAACATTTAGGTGTTCCAGTGTTTTGGCCCTGGTTTTCCAAACAGTCAAGTATAGTAATACGTCTAGGTAGAACTGTCGCAGTGTCATTGAGTCAGTCGTAGTGTGTTTTTGGGGCCTGGTTAATAGCTATCTTGATTGTCTCCCCACCAGGCACTGTTGGAGTAGCAGCAGTGACTGCCGGCCCAGGCCTCACTAACACAGTGACAGCAGTGAAGAATGCTCAGATGGCTGAATCTCCATTGTTGCTCATCGGAGGAGCTGCTGGTACACTTCTTCAGGTGGAGTTGATTCAAACACTGATGTGAATGTGCAGGTAGAATAAAACAACAGTACAAAATAGTCTAATAGAGATGTGGGTTCTGCTGCTGGAAGACACAGTGAATGTTAAAAGGGTTAAACTTCATCTGAACTTTTCTCAGCTTCAATGTCTAACCTCTCCATCAACTGGCACAGGGCAGAGGAGCGCTGCAAGATATTGACCAGATGTCTCTCTTCAAGCCACTGTGCAAGTTCTGTGCCTCCATAAGGACCATCAGGGAGATTGTGCCTACTGTCAGGAAAGCCCTGGCCATCGCCCAGTCTGGAACTCCTGGTCCTGTTTTTATCGAGTTCCCCATCGACACGCTCTATCCCTACCATCTTGTGTCCAAAGAGTTTGGAGTTAAGAACACTCCCAAAGGCCTGATGGGAAAAATTGTCTCATGGTATGTTATTAGCATGTCTTGTGTACACTGTACATTACTCTTTAGTATATGTTAAATACAAAAAAAATACAATAAAGTTATGCTGTGTGAGAATAGAGGACAGTTGAATTACACTTGAATAACTTTAAAAACAGCAACTTTATAAGGCAATTGACATAAATAAATAGCCTTGAAAATATACCTTCCAAACTAACCTTTGGTTCAAGTCTGACTTGGCTCTTGTATATAGCATGGAAGGTTTTCTCCCTTCAAATAAAGGCAAACACGCAGTAATGTGATGCTCTGATTTCTTGTAAGGTACCTCAATAACCACCTCATGAACCTGTTTGCTGGAGCCTGGGAGACCAGAGATGTGTCTCCGCTTCCTGTGTACATCCCGCAAGCCACCGACGATCAGGTAAGATTGCTCAGACACATCACAGTGAGTCCTTCTCGATGCGTGCGTAGTATTAGAGATGACTAAACCGCTGTTTTAAAATGTTTTTGCTTTCAATGCAAATCAGGTACAAAAGTGCATAGAGCTGGTGAGTCGAGCCAAGAAACCTGTTATTCTGTTGGGCAGCCAAGCAACACTACCCCCAACGCCGGTCGATGACATCAGGTGTGTTAGAGCTTAAAAATGTGCAAAAATACTTAGTTTTCCGGTCAGCATTCGAATAGCATTGAAGTGATGTTTTGTCATTTTATTTAGCGAGACTCATCTGTTCAAAAACGCTTTACAGGAAGGCATTGGAGGACCTGGGCATTCCCTGCTTCCTTGGGGGCATGTCCCGTGGCATGCTGGGAAAAGACAGCCCCATACACATCAGACAGAACAGGCGAGATGCTCTGAAAGAGGCTGATTTGGTGCTCTTAGCAGGTCAAGCATACCATCTTATAGGTTTAACAGCAGTAACATAGCTTTTTGACAGGGGATATTTAATTGTCAAACATAAAACAAAATTGCAGAACAAGTTAACATACAGTAATTGTCTTAATTAATTAACACTGTTATATAGTGCAAAACATTTCAGCTATTGAATATTTAATAATTCATTCATTTAATATGTCCGTAATTATTTTAATACGTTATTGAAGGTTTCATAGAATGACAGCTGGTCCTAGCCACAAGGAACCAATTCCAGCTGTTGTCTGCTGAAATACAGTCAGATGTTGAACTGTATTTTCAAAGTAACCTGTGTCTCCAGAACTCCTGGAGAAATGTTAACCTTGTGTGTTGTGTTTGCAGGCACTGTTTGTGACTTCCGGCTGAGCTATGGCAGAGTTCTTAACAGACGCAGTAAGATCATCGCTGTCAACAGAGATAAGACGCAGCTGCTGAAAAACTCCGATATGTTCTGGAAACCAACTATAGCAATTCAGGGTACGTTCACAAGCTGCTATGATGATGCAGGATAATAATTAAAGTAACAATGTGTCATTGGATTTTAAATCACGTTTTAACAGTGTGGCTTTTTTTCATTTAAGAAACAGTTAGATCCTTCCTCGCCTTGGAAGATTCCAAAAAATTGTTGCATGCTTTTGTTTTTTCACAATTGGACTATTTACTAGTCTGCCCAAAAAATATATTGATAAGCAGCAAAAGTTTTAACTGAAACTGGAATGAGAGAACACATCACTCCAGTTTTAGCTTCTCTGCACTGGCTTCCTGTAGCATTTAGAACTGATTTTAAGTTAATTTACTTGTTTTTAAAGCACTTCATGGTTTAGCACCTTCTTATCTATCCGACCTTTTATCTGATTATATTCCAACTCACTCTGTCAGGTGCTGGTATGCTTAATGTACCAAGAAATGAACAGTAAAAAGTTTGGTGAAGAAGTGTTCTGTTTTTACGCACCAATGGCTTGGAACAAACTCCCATTACAAATAAGAGAAGCTACCTCTATAGAAGCAGCTCAATATGTACTTTTATGCTTTTGCTTTGAGCTGATTAAACACACTTTTATTTATGTATTTATTTGATTTTATAGCCCTGTCTGCCACCTTTTTCCAGTTTTAATAACTGTGTTTTGTGCATGAGGCATATGTGCATGCATGAGCTGCATTTTATGTATGAAAGATGCTATACAAATAATCATCATCATCATTATTATTATTATTATTATTATTATTTTAGATCACTGGTGAAGAATATGCATTTTAAATGTATTGTTTCACACTTTAGTTCAGTAGTTGGAGTATAAAACGTAAATATTGGTCTATTTTAGGTGACGCTGGTTCAGTCTTAGTGCGGCTTTCCAAAGGCCTGAAGGGTTTTCGCTGTCCAGAGGAATGGCCTCAGAGCCTCAAAGCAGGAGATTTGACCAAAGAAGACGTAAACAGGTAAGCAGAGGAGATGATCCCTGGTCTCTGTGAGTGTTGTTGACTATAGACTGTGGTGTCGACATGCACTGTAAAACTGTCACCTGGACACCATTTCTTCTGAACTTACACTCTGATGTTGATGATTAAAAAATGTCCTGATTCGTTAAATCTTTAATACTAGAACGCCAACAGAATTTCATTAATGAATGTAATGTTAATCTAAATGCAACTACAGCAAAATCATTTCTTCATCACATAAACTGGAGTATATTTCATTTCAGGGCTAAAGCTGATGAGAAGACTGAACGCCACTTAAATCCCTTGAAAGTCCTCCACTGTGTGGATGAGCTGATGGCAGAGGACAGCATCATTGTTGCAGATGGGGGTGATTTTGTTGGAAGTGCTGCATACATAATGAGACCAAGAGGACCTTTGCGTTGGCTAGATCCAGGTTAGAGGTCATAGACCAAACAACTGTTTGTTTATGAAGAACTGTTGTGATACAACAATGGATGCTTTGGTTATTTAAATGTGAGAGTAAAGGGCTTGTAATGTCAACAGTGTGAAAATGAAAATAATAATTTCAAGTCAGCTGATTTTTTAACTTCAGTTGTTGTTTTTCACTTTTTTGTCAGAACATTAAGAGGTTAAAGGAGTACACAGAACACTATGTACTCCTGTACTACTGTTGTAGTATCAACATAATCATGTAAAGTCCGTATTATAGCAATGTTTTCTGAGGTTAATCATACTTTCTTTGCAGTCATAGTGACAGAACTTTACTGTTCCTTGTCCCTACAGGAGCGTTTGGGACCCTGGGAGTTGGAGGAGGATTTGCACTGGGGGCAAAACTGTGCCGGCCTGAATCTGAGGTATAGTATTTCTGAAAGAGATTTTTCTGATCATCTGTTGATCTTTTCCCTTTTATGAATGAAATACTACTTTATGTGCTTTTCAGGTGTGGATAGTGTATGGTGACGGCTCCTTAGGATACAGTGTTGCAGAGTTTGACACATTCACTAGACACAAGGTAAAATCACTCATCACAATATTTACATTGTATTTACATAGACATTTTTATTATCCATTATAAACATGCCATACTACCAAATATAGTTGGCTCACACTCACGTAGTCTGTCCCTGAGAAGAGGTCTAATCAGCCAAAATAAGTGAAACCACGGATGTAAGACCTTTTAAAAATCAGATATCAGTCCTATAAAATCCTTCCTATATAATAGAAAGGCATCAGTGCCGTATACGTGATTTATATATTGTATCATGTATTTAATGTGTAATTGACTAATTGATCACTACCACACAATTTGTCTACAGGAAACTCTTCATTACATTACATGATTGTAATGTAACATTTTAAAATAGACTTCACAAAAATATGTAAGTCTGGCAGCTGTAATGCTAAAATGGACTTGAAACCCTGTTATCAATAAAGGGATCTCTTATCTTAAAGACTTTAGCAAATCAATAAAGGCATTCTCTTTGTAGCAAAAACATGGAGTTTTTTTTCCTTCTAAATGTTGCTCTTCTTTTTTTCCCTAGACCCCAGTTATAGCTGTGGTGGGAAATGATGCATGTTGGAGTCAGATATCCAGAGAGCAGGTTCCTATACTCGGCAGCAACGTGGCGTGTGGCCTTGCGTTTACAGGTACATTTTCTGCATAGGATGTTGTACGGCCGCTGTGCTTGCTGAATTTATATTTATGTATGATGACTGGGCAGTTACTAACTGGCAAATCTTCTTTTCCTCTCCTTTTTGCAGATTATCATTTAGTGGCCGATGGTTACGGTGGTAAGGGCTACCTTGTAGGGCGTGAGGACGAGGACAGGCTAAAAGACATCATCAGACAAGTTCAGAGGGAGACCAAGGAGGGCAAAGCTACACTTCTAAATGTTCTGATAGGGAAGACCAACTTTAGAGAGGGCTCTATCTCTGTATAGGACAAATGTGATTTCTTAAAACGGTCTTCTTCCTTTACCTTAGGCTCTTTTATAGACTTTACTATGAGGCTCATGAGGGGTTTCAGAGAATAGGAATACTGTTGGATACTGAGTAGAGCCCAGCCCTGACCAAACCTATGCTAATCCTTTGTGCCCTTAAAGCCATATTTCACTTTGGTAAGAGGAAATGACTTTACAGTTTGCTGATCTCCTTTAAGAGTTAATGAACCGTCAGTTGCGAAATCAATCTATTTCCCAAAAAAATCCTACTAGTAACACATCTGCAAACACCAGTCATAAATCTGTGTGTTCATGTGTGACTGTTCATGCAGTCACTATTATTATTATTCATAGGTACTTAATGTATGACCATATATTTATTTTAGTTATTTACTATTAAGTTCTACTAGTAAAAATACTACAGCTCCAGATCTGCCAGCCTAGAAGCTAGACTTTGTTGTGCATCTTGCTACTTTTCAGGTTCATGTTGTGCTATTTACGATAATTTCTGCATTTTAAGAAGGGAAAGAGTAGAGTAAAAGTAAAAAAAATATAGCTTTGTTTGGGGATTTTCACCTTTCTAGGAGCTTGGGGTTAGATTTTTGACCTTCAGACGGCCTGTTTTAACTTCAGATATTTCTTGCAAATAAACCAGTGACAGAAAATCTTTTGTGAGAGAAAGCATTGGTTTAAATTATCAAATGTGACCAGTATGCCTTTTCTCCTGTTATCAAATGACCACAAAGCCTTTTTATGAGGATACATAGCTGTAAAATTCTTTATCGCTTGGTGATTTGGGATAAAAATGTGTTAAATGGAAAATAGTTTCTGAATGTCTAAGATTGACAAATGGTATGCCTTTTCATGTTTGATTGTATCTTCGAATACATTGATATGTATAGATTGAAAATGTGTCTGCTGATTCAGTTATGTATTTAAATGATATTCAATACTAACTTGTATGCATTGATGTGGGCTATCATATAAAATATGCCTATACACAATATGTATTGCACTATAATTATAGCTTATTTACTCACCAGGTGGATCGACTCACTCCAAAATATATTGACGTTTTATTTGGTACTTTGAGGAAGTTGTATTAAACTTGATCATGAAATGTTAATTTGGATAAATTCTCAAGTAAATTGGGGTTAAAAGTGAGAAATGAGTGGCCTTGTGGTTATTTTTATTCACATTGTTGTTACAATGACGGCAACCATACAGTATAACCATAACTTCTATTAGTTTTGTTCTACAGTTGCACTATTTATAGTTAAGTGGATTGACTTAAGATTGTGTTAACACAGCTACCCAAACATTCATTTTTGGTTTATATGTTTTTTAAAATGCTGTAATTTGACTATAGACTGTATGTGCAGGGAACTCATTGTGCATTCAGGGAAACTGACAACTGCTTTTTTTTAAAACTTGGCCATTTAGTTTGAAATACATTTTTCACATCATCTCTGTTTAGATTTAAGAAAAATTTGACTTGAGTCTGTGCAAAATAAGCATTACAGTTGTTTAATATCGCTAACTGTCCTTGCAACTTGAAACTGCAAATCTGAAACATAGAGGTCATGTATATTATAAAATGTGGTATAATGAGGTAGGACTTCTGCTGTACTGCATCCCCTCATGTGTCCTGTAGTCTGGAAGCGCTACAATGCATAAATAGCGCACCCATGGTGCAAGGGGGCCCACAGTCTCAAGGTCAATATTTTCTGCACTGATTAACTATCAGCACTCAGTTACAGTAGTCTCAGTTGTGGGCTCCATAAATATTTTGTCCCCTGGAATTGTTATGGTCTAATTCTGCTAGCCGTACAGAGAGAAACCACCCGCACACTGGTTCAGGTTCAAAGTGGTATGTTGCCTTGAGTTTGAGATGTCACATGTTCTTTACCATCAAATTGACACAAAAGCATTAGCGTTTTAGTTGCACCTGACAAAACATAAAAGCTGGTTTACAGCAGAAAAAAACACTGAACGATTTAAAGTTTTGTCATGGGGGGCTGTGGCTTATGTCCGGAATACTTCAAAAATGCAGTTTTCATTTGAAACAGAAGATGGCAGACTAGTAGTAGTTTTACCAAAGCAGTCTATGCTGACGTGTTCCTGTTTAGCATAGCTTTTGGGGGGCAACCAGGTGTTTGTATGGCCATCTGGGGAAAGGTAAACTGTGTAAAATGTATTTTTCTCAATTATAGGAAACTCTGGCCGTTAAGTTAATATATTAAATGTGTTTGACAGGCCTTGCTGAAAGTTCAGATTCAATTTATTTTTGTTACATATGTATAAATGATATCGTCTAATCATGAGGCCCTGAACACAAAGACAGATTGGCTGATTTCTGATTATTTCTGAATGATATTATATGTTACATATATGATACATATGATTCCACACTCTTCTGAATAATGCTACACTTGTTCATTATTGTAACACTGGTGCAGTGTTATAACCGGTTTTAACAGCTATTGGTGTAAACAACAGTTTAGAAATCTGTAGCTAGTCTCTTCCTGGTTTTTGACGTCACACAGACTGCTGATTTCAAGAGCTTTTTGTAAATCTCAATTACCGCCGCTTTGAAAATGCAAATAAGTGATTTGTTGTTTTGTGTTAATGCTACATTTTGTGATGCAGTGTAGGATATGTATATAAGTATATGCAAATAAAAATACAAAATATTACATCATTTTTACCATCAGAATGTCAAGGGGTCTACAGTCCGGAAGCATGCTTGATCTTGACATAGATCATGCATGAAAATCACGACCTTTTCTGTGAGTGCACTCTGATGTGCACTGTTCCAGTATCTAACTGATGCGTTTTTTATTAATTTTTATTGATGGATAGGTCTCCTTTGATGTGTCTGTTTTTGCTATGCTGCAAGACAAACTTCCCACGCTGGACAAAGAAGGCTATTGTTAGTTATTCTTACAGCACCTGAAGGCATCATAAGACCGGGCGCACATCACCACAGGCGGTGACTTAAACTGCTCCGCTAAACTTAAACATAGACGGGCAATGTAACGTTATAGAATATTAGCCGGTAGAGTCGAGAGCTTTACTGCTGTACAACGGTACTCTGTGGAAATTAACCGATATAATTTTACGCAAGATTGGTTAATAACAGATATATACCGCTTTAATTAAGCTTTTTAGTTAAGTGTTGTCCTAATGACAAGTGACTAACGTTAAAAGAGAGGCAGATTCGTGCTTTTAAAAACATCGAAGATAACGTTAACGTTAGCTAACTTGAGTTAGCTCAAAGAAAAAAAACAAACTAACGTTAGCCTAACGCCGGTTGTTAGTTGACATTAATTGGTCGGTGATAAAGTACCTTAACGTTAGTTATCACCAGGTTAGCATTATTGTTACCACTATCAAAAAGCTAAAAGCTCCGACCTAAGTCGATTTCCAAGTTATTTAACGTGGCTCACGTTAATACAGAATCGACTTTACCGGACTTCGACTCCAAAGGATTTGTACTTGAACACAAATAAACACTGAGCATTAACTTACCATCGAGGTAAGTCATGGGTTTCTATACGTTAGCTTATTAAGTAGTTAGCGTTAGTTAACGTTGTATCTAACTGTGTGAAATGTTACTTGCAACGTTAGTTGATAACGTTATAAAAGGTGGACTGGGTTAACCCCAACTGTAAGTTACATTAAATACTAATCGCTAACTAACTGCGCATGGCTTGCTGTTGAACCGGCGGGGAACTGACTTAGCTAATTGTTAGAGTTAATTAAAAACAATAGGCGAACACCAGCTCTTTAACAAGAACTAGCTAATGTCACTTTGTTTGTTACAGTTTCCCGGAACAATAACCCTACTGTAGCATATGTGACCAGGCAAGTAGTGTTGTCAGGCGGAAAGACATTAATTATTACCTGTGTCCAAAATGAGAAATCCCTGACACACGGACCCGGCTGGGATTTATTTATTTGTCAGCTATATTTTCCTATATGACAGGGTTCCGGAGGGAAACTTAACAAATGACTGCCAGTACGCACGTGACAGCCATTAGTATCCATCATTGTTGTGTTGTTTATTGTTAGCTTGTTTAAGTAGTGATCAGAGTTAGCTTGTGGTTGACCATATTTGTGTTGCAGGAGCTGAATGGCCTCTGTTGCTGCAGTGAAAACCGAGAAGCGACCTGCAGCTGATTCTCAGGATGCAGACTCAAATGCAAAAAAGCCCAGGTAAGCTCAGGGGCTGCTTTGGAACCACCTGCACACACTGCCCATGACTCATGCATCCATTTAATCAACAGGGCCAAGTCTTTGCCAGTTCCAAGTAAATGTAGGTTTTAGTTTCTCGCAGCATGTCAGTGCTTGAAAAATGTTTGTTTCACCTTCATGCTGTCGGAATCATCTTTGGTTCCACAATCACTGAATCTCTGCCTGCCACAAAGGAAACTGCTGCCCAGCCTGAAGACCAAGCGAGCCCCTGAGCTTGTCCTTGTGATTGGCACGGGGGTAAGCTCTGCCGTGGCCCCTCAGGTCCCTGCACTCCGCTCCTGGAAAGGCCTCATCCAGGCCTTGCTTGATGCAGCCAATGACTTTGACCTTCTAGAGGAGGAGGAGAGTCGGCGTTTCCAGAAGCACATGCAGGAAGATAAGAATTTGGTGCATGTGGCCCATGACCTCATTCAGAAACTTTCCCCGGTAAGTCTTTTTCCTTGCCTTTTCCTTTCTCCACCACATATACAAACACATGGCAGACAGACTGCCAGCACGCTGTCCTCTCCTCAGCCAGGGACATTTTGTTTCCACTTTCATGGCTTGAGATACGACATCTTAGCCTTATCTCATTAAAAGACCAATAGCTAATGACACAAGGCTCGTTTGTGGGACTTTTTCTTCTAAATGAAGTTTGTTTAATACAGACAAACTTTTTTACTCAGGTGATGCAGAATCAATCACACATGCAAGAAGCAGGCTGTGTTTTCTGTTTCTCATTTAGTGGTGTTTCAAAAAACACCAGTGCTTCAGGGCTCCCTTAAAAAACACCCTGATGAAGGCAGGTGACCTGAAGCAGATTAGTGGTTTATTTCTTAAATGATACTGGGGAATATTGCAGAAAGTTTGGGTAATCTTACTACTGATTCTGTTATACTTGCATCAGCAAACAGCAGCCTGCCCTGGAAAGAACTTCCTAGTCCTATGTTAAGTGAAGCAGTGGCAACTTTTAAATGTTCCTATTATTAAATCTGGGGTTCACTTTGTGCATCAAAATTTAGCTGAAAACTGTAAATTTCCCAAAGAGAAATGAAAATACAAAAATACAAATGAGACTCCTGGTTTAATACAAGAAACTGAACCTGCGCCTTGTAGTGCGGAAATCGCATCGCATGTGCTGTTGCGTGTAAGGCTGCATGATTGATCATATTAAATGGTTATTTCAGTTCATACCTCTATGCATTCTCATCCTTAGAATTCATGCATATTTGTATTAAAAAGGAGATCCATTGTAGCACACCAAGCAGTCTCACTTTCTCCCTAAAGTTGCATCAACAGAGACTAACATGGTTAAAAAGAAAGCTTTTGGGAAACTCGCTGGTGAGGGTGTGAAATAGAAAATACATTACTTTAACTCCAGTTCTGATAAAATCATTGTGCTTGTACACTTAAAATGAGTCACATTGGATTTAAAGACAATGCTGACAGCAATCTATGCTGTCACAGTCTGGGCATAGCATATAGATAGATAGATAGATAGATACATACATACATACATACATATTCCATCAACCTGCAGATGAACATGTTTCTGTATATCTAAATTCTGACACATTTACATGATGGACCCAAGTGCTCATTGTCCCTTCTTAAATAATATTAATATAAACAGCACAATATTTTGTCATAGTCACATCACAGCTTAATACCACCTAAACTGAATGAACCAATCAAGCCTACCAGAACTACCAGAAACGTCCTGCCACCTGACCATACAAACACAGCTAGATCCTTGACACTGGGCATCACCGTCCCTGATCAGCAGTCACAGGCCCAAAAACACAAATATTTTAAAGAAAATTGTACATTTTGAGTGCAGAAACAAATATTCTCCCTTGTTACAGCACCCTGCTGCTCGAAACCAGTTGGATAATTACAAATGAATTGCGAAAAATGAAATGGATTAACTCAATTTTGGATTTCCGTATAACTTAGTTCTCTTCCTATTGGAACGGTCTGGTCTGGAGCAGGGCTGGCAGATGGGAGCCTTAATACCGTTTGCCTCCTGTGTTAGTCATGTCTCATCGCACCTTTGACATTGATAAAACGTGCTTTGTTTCAGCCCTCAGCCTGTTGTCACAAAGGGAACAAACAGCGCTTTTATGGCTTCATCCATGGTGTTTATTTCAATCCACAGTCGTGCAGACACCAGCCCCCTGCCGTTGGCTACAGAGCCAGCAGGCTCTAGCATGCTGAGGAAAAAAAACAAGCATAGAATAATGTGAACCAGTAGCCCCCCAGCCCAGATTTTCCATTCAGACAGAATTAAAGCGCCACCCAAACAGCAAGCATACAATAAGTAGAGGACATGGCATGTAGTGATCCCATTCACAAAACCCAACTGCAAATATTTTCCCTAGTTGCATTTAATGAACAGTGCACACATGTTAGCACTAAACCTGAGCTGGTTTATTGCATCAGAGCCAAAAGATGGAGTTTCTTCAAGTGTGAATCATAGTTACACAGAAGAGTATCAAAATTAACAAGAAAACTGAACCATATGAGGGCGAGAAACCTGCCTTTAGTGCAGCTAATTCCAGTATTATTAGGCTGCGAGATTTAACCCACTTTTCACGGAATTAGGTATCAGATGGATTATGGTGGTGTGCAGCCACACAGCAGCAGGTAATGAGGGTAATCTAAATTAAAACTCAAGGAGAATGTTTTTGTTGTAAGTCAACCTTTGTCCTTGCAGGGCTAATGACATTACTTTGCTGACTGTTGAATGTTTTCCACAGGGTCAGTGGGGGAAACATTTGATCATCTGTTGACATGTGTCATTTTGATTATAATCTGAGATTAGTTTAAATGGGGCAGCACGGTGGCCTAGTGGATAGCACTGTAGCACTGTGGAGTTTGCATGTTCTCCCCGTGTCTGCGTGGGTTCTCTCCGATTTCCTCCCACCGTCCAAAGACATGCGGACTAGGTTGATTGGTGACCCTAATATTGTCCTTAGCTGTGAGTGTGAGTATGTGTGGCCCTGCAATGGATTGGCGACCTGTCCAGAGTGTGCCCCACCTTTCACCTGATGTCAGCTGGGATTGGCTCCAGCCCCCCTGTGACCCTGTACACAGGGTAAGCGGTTGACGATGGATGGATGGATTAGTTTAAATTATGAAGCCCTCTACGGAAACGGTTTGGTATATTTCCACTAGGACAGACATTGTGACACTAACCATAACAGTCTGTGGAAAAAGATCAGATTTGGTCTTTGTATCACTGTGTTATAGGCATTTTCCAGGAGCAACAGAACTGTGAAAGGTCAGCATCTGTTAGCATCTGCATTTCTGTTTTGTGCTAACTGTATGCATGTCCACAGTAAAGCAGCCCAGAGCAGGCTTAAAACGTTGACTAATATATAGTCATGAAAATTTTGTATATTTTGAAACCAGACTTGTTTACTTGCACTTCACTTGATTATTACGCAAGTCCCGACAGTCCAAAGAGGACACAGTGATTAGAATGGGTGATAGACTAGATGTGGATAATGAGCTTCTTCCTGTGGAAAGGACTCCCGCTGTGATCTGTGGAAGAAAGCAGAGCATTTCCCTGTGCTAGGATCACCTTGGTCACTGCATCTCTGCACTATCCATTGCTATTCTTAGCTGCCTTCCCTCTAACTCTCTGCCAGGTAAGGGTGAGATAGACAGTGCAGTCACAGCCCATAATCTCTTACCAGACTCAGGTGGTGTGTGAGTTGCTACTGGAAGAGCTGTGGACAGGATCAGAGAGAGTAATGGAGTGTTTGATATAGGACAAAGTTTCCCTTGCGCAGATACTTTGAAAACTGGTGCACACTGCTGAAGTCTGAGAAGAAGTTGGGTCACTTGGATGCCCATTGTTGTGGTGGGAATTATTCTGTGATTCCACCCTTGATTTTAAAAAACAAACAAACAAACAAAAACTATCGCTCAACCGGGGCTCAAATGCACACATTTATTTTAAGACACTTGATGCACACATGGTCAGGTCACATGGTTTGATAAGTAAAACTGTGCACGCAAGACTTCAATCCTATTTAAAGGGCTGCTTGTTGTGGATTTGTGAAAGTGTACTTGACATCACAGCTGCGGTAATATAACAATGGCTTACTGGTATTTGAATGCTTTACCATGAAAGGTTCCCCCTAAAGCTACTTCAGTAGATATGCTCATGTTCAAACAAGTTAAACAAGCCATTTCTAGTAAATGTGAGAATGTTATTACTTCCCGCAGGGGGCAACTTTAGAGGATTTTTTGGTTGCCAGCATTGTAAATTCCTATCTATATTTTAAAGTGCAGAATTAGTATGACAACAACAGTTAGGACTTCACTAATTGAAGCTGATTTGGGGACTGTCCGCACATTTTCTTTTTCTACTGATGTAGCAAATCTCTCTTACATAACAGTGTCTTACATAACAGCTTCACCACTTCAGAACTTAAATGAGACACTTTTCAGCCTCAGGATCAGCGCTCCAATGATCATTATTATTGATTTATTATATTTTGAGTTTTGCTTCCTCTTTGCACACTGGATTGCAGTGCTGCTGGTTTTTTGCTGCATTTCCCTTTCCAGCTTTGATCATACAATCAGGGCCGTTTTAACTGTGCTTAGCTGAGGATTGATCATCGAGTAGGTAGACACAGTAAATTTGGCGAAACACAAAAACGTACTGGGAAACTCTTTATTGAGATATTTTCTGCAGTAATATAACCAAATCTTATCCTTGTCCATTGAAATTTAAGCTTAAAATCTGACAATTAAGAACTACAAAAAAGTATGTCAACTGGATCATTACATGTACACTTATAACAATGCACAAATATCGTGCAGTTCTTTTACCCAAAACTTTGTTATTTTTTTTTTTACAGAGAACAGGTAATGTGCGCTCTACATTCTTCAAGGACTGTCTATACGAGGTGTTTGACGATTTGGAGTGCAAGATGGAGCATGCAGGGAAACATCTACTGCGCTCGGTGCTTCATTTAATGGAGAGTGGCGCACTGGTCCTCACTACTAACTTTGACAACCTGTTGGAGATCTATGCAGCTCACCAGGGCACCAAGATGGAGTCTTTGGACCTTACAGATGAGAAGAAGGTAAACAGCGCTTGGATCATGTTATGGCATTTATTGATATTTCTTGCCGCAAACACATCTAGTCGACTTTTTCAGATGAGTGCAAAGGTCACTAAAGCAAGTACGTGATGTTAGACCCAGGCTCAGATTGTAGGAGTTTTTAAAATTCAAGTTACATTTCAAAGAGGATTTTATCTCAAATAACAAATCCACCTAAACAAAAATACAAAAATCTGCCTGAATAGTACTTGTCCTCTGAGCATTTGGGTGAACTCAGCTACACTTAAGAGACTGCTTTTCAGGGAAGTTCTCATTGGCCGGTTTCGGGGGGAAATTGATAATGCTTTGACCTGAAAGAGCCTTTTGTCTCTGACAGGTGGAGGAAGTTTGAAGGTCTAGCCATTACTCGGCTGCCGTCGAATTTTATAGATTGAACAATATTTGCTTTTGGTTTAAGACTTCGCTGAAGGAGAAACTCGTGTTTTCCCAGTCAACCGAGGCATGTTTCACTTCTGACCAGTTTCTCAGCCAAATGTCACTTGTTCAGTCATGTCATTTATTTGCTAGTTCATTTAAAGTTAGTTTGATTACCTGTTAAATAGAACACAAATTCGCAAGAATCAGTCAAGACCTTTCTGAGAGACGCGTCGCTTTGCCTCTCAGTCCTGGTATTTATGCCTTACCTCCATCAGGGCTAATATCCTCTCACTGCTGTTACTCCCTGCCCAGTTAGAACAGGATTGGGTGCAGTGGACTGTTAAGTTTGTGTTATGTGTTTATGTATGTGTGTGTGGGTCTAGGTGTTGGAGTGGGCTCAGGAGAAACGGAGGCTAAGTGTTCTGCATATCCACGGTGTTTACACCAACCCCAGTGGTATCGTACTGCACCCTGCTGGCTACCAGAATGTACTGAGGAACACAGAGGTTATGGTGAGTCCTGAAATTGTCCACTGTAATGGTTATGTTTCTGATAAAGGACATTATTTTGCACAAGACTCTCTTCTAAATGTCACAAAGGACCATTGTTTGTAAGATTTAGGGGGATATATTGGCAGAAATGGAATATAATATTCATGTGTTCATCAGTATATAATCACCTGAAAATAAGAATCATTGTGTTTTCGTTATCTTAGAATGAGCCCTTCATATCTACAGAGGGAGTGAGTCTGCCATGTTGCAATGCTAAGTTTCTACAGTAGCCCAGAACAGACAAACAAAACACTGGCTCTAGAGGGCCTTTTGCATTTTTCATGAGTTTCATGGTCACCATAGTTTCCCCTACATGCTTGGAAGGGTGAGGTGAGGCGAGTGGTAATAAGATGGTTACATTCTTTAACCTTACTGTTAAATGCCACTAACTCTCACACACTGGTCCTTTTAAGTGTAAATGTTGTGGTATTGTAAGATGCAGGTTGTAATACCATATTTGCCTCCGTCCCTGCACTTTGAAGCATTTGAAATGGTGGCGTTTGTGTAAGTGTAATAATATATTACTGTTGCTTTCAACAGCGTGAGATCCAGAAGCTTTATGAGACAAAATCCTTTGTGTTTCTGGGCTGTGGGCGCACAGTAGACGACACAACCTTCCAGGCTCTGTTCTTGGAAGCAGTCAAACACAAGTCGGACCTGGAACACTTCATGCTTGTGCGCCGCGAGGACGTGGGTGAGTTCAAGAAGCTGCGGGACAACATGCTAGACAAGGGCATCAAGGTCATCTCCTATGGAGACGAGTATGCTGACCTGCCTGAGTACTTCGAGAGGCTGGCCAATGAGATCTGCAACCGTGACGTGTCTACCACTTGCTGGGGTAAGAAGGATGAAAGTCAGTCACAGTTTGTAGTAGAGGACTTCTTTCAGCACATAATTTTTTGCCTTGTGATTATGTACATTTGTAGTAAGGTCAATCTGTATTAAAGGGGCACTCCACAATTTTTACACATGAAGTTCAGTATACTCATCAAAATTAGTACTCTAGAGCTCGCAGAAATAGCTGTGTGGCTGGATGCAGTGCTTGAAGTGAGTTGGTAATCACCGGTAGGCAGTACCGGCACTTCTACATTTTACTCTTTGGTGTACCTCCATATCAGGTTCTTTGGGCACTATGTGACGCTCACCTGTTACCTTTCTTGGCTGTCTGCTAATCTCAGTAGGCGGAGACAGAGTAGGGATAAGCTCGGGTGCCTTTCATTCAGCTGCATGCAGAAAGTTCCTCATGAAGGTCACTTTTCGTGAACCAACTGTTCACAACCTGGATGGGGCAGGACATTTAAAAAAAGGTTGACCAGCCGATACAAACGCCAACATGCTAATGGGATGTACCGGCTCCTATTATTTTCCACTTCAAGCACTGGCTGTATATGTGGCTTAGAAGGAGCTTTCCACAGTTTGAGGAAAACAGGGTTATCGCAGCTTGGGCTTGAGACATTTTTTAACAGAAAGCCTGCATTTCAAACTAGAGGTGTGATGTGTGAAAAAAGTAGGTGGGACAGGAGACAGGGGTTGCAGTCGAATAGTCTTTTCTGCTTAGGAAAGATCCTAACTGAGTGAAATAACCAGTAAGTTTTTTAGAGGCAGCCATGACAAGAGCTGGTCGATTTCTCTAAAAGCTAGGGAAAGGTGCCTCAATGCTTCCTTTCTTGCTTCCTTTGGAAAAGGGTACACCGGACCATCCTTTACGGAAGGAAAGGAGATAATGCTGTCCCACAAATTTCTTCCGGCAGCAACATTTCAAGTGAGACAGCCTTGTAGTTTCACCACAGCTGACCCACGTAAATGTGGTAACAACAGAGCACCTGTTTTATGCTTGTGACACGATCCAAAACGTATGGATATCCTCGTATGATTAGCTGAGCGCCGAAACCATAAATAGAGATTTCTTCTCAGTCAGATCCATCCAGAGGAAACTTGAAAAACACGCAAATTGAATTTCTAGTTAACAATATCATCTTCATGACAAAATACATTACACATAAATGTGGAATGGAGGGATTCTCTACTTAACAAATGTATAAAACATGTCACAGCGCCCATACCAGGAAACTCTATATATTCGTCTGAATATAATTTACTATAGCCCCTTGCTCATTTCCTTATTTTTATTAAATTATTATTTAAATGGCTCAACTTTCTATACCTGTATATTGCCTTATAAATATTAATTTCAACATTTCAATAGTATTTGTTATTATTTTTAACAGCCATCTATTTTGTTGTTACTTCCAAGAGTAACCTAATTGATGGTTAAATGTACCTTGTGTAATCGCCTACATTGAAATCATCCTCTCTTAAGAGGTGCGATTCTTGCGTGAGTTTGTCACTGTACTTTGGTCTCCCACGTGTTATATTAAGTTTGTTTTTTTAAAAAGCTTAGAGTAAGTGCAGTCCAATTTGCTGAGCACCACGGTTGTCTTTTCCTGAGTTCTTATGAATTAACCTTCTCATCTTTCCTTAATCTTGTGACATTTTTCATCGTGTTCAGGAAAAAGTAGTTAGGAAAGCAAATTATTTTGACTTTTCGACCGTAGCCAGGGTCTAAATAAAGATGCTGTTGAGTTGAGACTTTCTTTAGTCAGCCTCCTCTGATCCCCCAACTTAATGGAAGTGCAACACTAAATTGCTGGGGTACCCTTTTAAAAGTTTGACACTGGGGTACTCCATACTTGCTTGCTTCTGCTGTCACACAAAGCAGGGAGGTTTGAGATAGTTTGATGTCATTTAACAGTACTTACTGATACAATACTTATTAACTAATTAAACACTCAGCAATGCATTTTTATAATGTTAACTGTTGTGTTTGGCAACTTAAGTATCTTCATTCTATTTGTGGAATTTAGTTTGTTCATCGAGTACTTTAGGTTAGTCAAATGGAAAATTAATCTGTTTATTCTATTCATAAAATAGTGTCTGACCTTTTAGTGTATTCCAGAAAAGGAGCTAAGAAAAGTAGGACATGCTTCAGTGTAGTGGATATTACGTTACAGCACAGGTTGAGCCAGAGTTGCAGCATTAAAACTGGTCTGGAAGCAGAGACTAAGATCAAATTAAATGCTGCAGATTTCTCTTGGAACGCCAGAATTCTTCAGACTGTGAGTTGCCTGCATTTTACAGATGTCTTTTTTTATCTTTACCTGCAGGTTCTCCCACACAAACTGGGGAGGAAGCACAGAACGGCTTTAACACACAGAAAAGCCTCCTTCAAGGTTAGGACTGAATGCTTCTCTTTGACTTCAGGCAGTGGCCACTTGCAAGAGACATTTCCAGAATAATACAATAAAGCACTGTCCAACACTCTTTGTTTTCTTACTGCATGCTGGTAGATAGAAAATTCAAGTCTGTTATTTTCTTCAGTATCAAAAGACCTGCTGGTATACCTTTACAGATAAGATACAAACTGACTTTGCAGTATTGCATGCGTGGCAGTCAGTGGCAACATTTCAGTTGACGCCCTTTGTTTCTCTACTGTCCACTTCCTTCTCTTTTTGCCCCAGACTATCATTCTTGACAGGCACACGGTCGCCATGGGAGACCTGAAAGACGTATGTTACAGGTGTCAATCATTTTCCATTAGTAGTTCTTGTTTAAAAGGGAAAGGAGAATTTTGAACTGTCAACGCCAAATACCCAACCTCACAATCCCACTGTACTGTATTTAAATGTTGCTCCACATTTGAGAAGTGTTCAATATGCAGATGATGGAATGGTATGTTCTCACTTCAACTCAACAGAAATGATTGATCAGAACCAGCTGACAGATGTTGACTGTGCTGCTTTGAGTCATTGTTTTGGACTTACAATAATGCAGTTACACAAAACTGCATCGGCTTGACCTAGCTGCAAACTGTAACGCACATCACATACTCTTAACTGAAAACAGACTTGTGTTGATATGTAATGATTGTATCTGTCATGTTCAACCCTGAAACCAGGAAAACTTGATTTGCACACTACTAGGGTGGGGGATGAGTAGAATGATTATCTCATGGATGGTTACTTGGTTTGCAAACACATTGTTGATGATCATGTTCGAGAATTCGGAAGAGTATGTTTTCATAGCAGAGAGGCTCCCAGCTAGTAGCCACCACTTTGCCACTCCTGTGCTGAAAATGTTCTTTGTAAGGCTTTTTGTTTTGTATTTTTAATACTTGCCTGTGTTTTCTGACATAGTATTTATAAGTACTATTTTCAAAATAAAGCTTTTGGTATCACATTTGTCCTGTCATGTTTGCATGTCTAACAATGATGATACTGGAGCAGCCTGTGATGGGGCAACAGTCCACGTGGTCCTACAACATATGACAGAACAAGTTCAAAGTTTACAGGCTGTCGGAGCATGTAGCAGCTTTATTTAGAAATGTTAACATTCTCATAAATTAGCTCAAATATTCTGTATAACTCTTGATTCTCTCGTATTGCACTACCACAAATTAAAAGGGGGCTAGAGATGTTTAAGACGTATAGTTCCTCTTACAAATGAAAAGTCAATCAGAGGGGGGAAACCGTTCAATTGACCACACAGAAGTTGTAGTCTGACAATCTATGGACAACCTGTAAGAACTAAAAAAAAAAATAAAATTTAACTTAGAAAATATCTTTCCACTTTTCATCAGCTCTAAACTTGGGAATCAATGTCTCCATTTTGTAATGACATTAGGCAGGCGGGGAGCTCTGGGAGATGACTTTCACAGAACAATCCATCCGGAATTAGTTTTTCTTGACATGGGAGTCCAACATCTAGTAACGTCACAATATGATGCTGATATTCAGTATCCACTTTATAATTCAATGTTGTAAACACATTCAGGCTGCTCCTCAAGTCAAGAGGGAGCGGTTTCTGACCTGAACTGCCTTGGTACTTTCGATGGATAATAATCACCCATGTAGTGAAAGTGTTAACTAAGAAGACGGGAGACATAGGCACTATGGTCACTAAGCTTTCCTCAGGCAGCAGGCAGCTGCTGAAATGCCACATCCAGCAAGCCTTCACAACCTGACCTCGTTTACATGGAGAGGGGAAAACTGACTGACAAAATGCCAGGTAGGGATTTTTTTTTAGGTTTTTAACTGTGTAAATCAGTAAACTGATGACATTTACAGCCTAGGTCCATTTAGTCAGCTAAATTGTCATTTGACTTCATTGTTTCAAAACTCAGTCTGGTCTGAGGTACGTTTCAATGTAGGGTCAAAAGTTTAAAAGGATGCAAAGGGAGGCCCCTCTGGCTTTGCTGCAAAATGTTCTGTATGTCCTTTACTGGGAGAATAAGTCCTGTGCGTGGGTTCTTCATTTGATGCCAAGTAGAGACACACGAACAGGAGGGTGAGAAACATGGGTTAGCAGGGCTGGAACACCTCACGGCAGCATGGCGAAGGTATTGTTGGCTTCGTTGCGACGATGAATAAACAGCAGAACATGCAGCCAGTTAAGCCTTCATCAGGGCGCCGACCACAGCGCGGGCGTTGAGGCTGCGCAGGTCGTTGTAAGTCTGCCCCGTGCCCACAAACACGATAGGCTGGCCTGTGATGTAAGTCATGGAGATGGCAGCGCCAACCTGTGAGGGAGGCAGGATGACGCGTGAGTGCTATCAAGTTTCGGGCTGCAAATTATCCCTAAGTCGTTAAAAAAGAAAAACTGCATCAAACGATACCTTAGAGGCCACCTCACATGACAAAAGCCAGATGGGAATATACAGAAAAAAAAAAAATAGTCAAATACCTTGTCATCAATGGTGTCAAACTTAGTGAGAACAATTCCGTCAATGAGGCGAGGTTTGTCAGACATGGAGTGGTCTGCAAGTGCCTGATTGAACTTTACCTGAGGACACAAGGAAAGGAAAGTTGAGTAATTCATGGGGGAACCGATGAACAGAGGTAATATGTATTGTACAATTTTTCCATCTCACTATTTACAAAGTGTACCGGAGGAGAGAACACCCATCTGCGTAATCATGACTAGTTAACAAGACAGCAGATCAGTGGAGCAACACTGACCTCTGCTGGAGAGGCGGCATAGCATTTTCTTATTTAGTCATCACGGTTGATGAAGTGTGAACAGGAACCTCCGGTGTGTGCATAAATCTGACTGACCGACAGAAAGTAATGCACATGCTACTTTCCAGGTCTGTATGTATGCGGTGAAGCTTTAGCTCAGAAAACTTAAATCCCTTCTTCAGTCAAGTTGTAGCAGCTTAATGACATTTAATATATTGACAGGATTTGGAGAGTTCCTGGAAAACATTAATTCTCATTCACGTTACAAAGAAGCTGACTTTCTCCTTTGTTACATTTCCTCTCGGTGCATGATGTGTCTGAACTTTTGTCGTTGGTCTTACCAGCTGATCGACTGCCTCATTGCCCACCAGAGCCTCCCCAACAAACAGCACTAGGTCAGGCATGTTGACTGCGATGAGTTTGGCCAGGGCTGTCATTAGGGGGGCGTTGTCCTGCATACGCCCTGCAGTGTCCACCAGCACCACGTCAAAGGCCTGGTTGCGAGCTGGAGGCATGAAACACCAAAAGGGTCTATGTGACTTCACCACATGGGGGACATTACTCATTAATAGAAAATGGCTTGTAGCATGCACAAGATTCAGAGCACACCTCATCACCACTTGAGCTGCGTGTGTTAAATTCCCACCTGCGCTCCTCTACGCCTCTTATTTACGACTGAGGTGCAGTTCACGTAGGTGGAATCAATAATGAAACTCCGCTCAGTTAATAATCACTCAACAGGAAATAACAATCATCTTACCATAGGCAATGGCCTCCATGGCAATTCCAGCAGCATCCTTCCCGTAGCCCTTCTCATAGAGCTGGACTACCGGCCGTCCTCCGTGCTGCTCTGGAGGATGCAGAGAGTTCAGGCGCCGCTGATGAGTGCGGAGCTGCTCCACGGCCCCAGCACGAAACGTGTCACAGGCTGCGATCAGCACAGTGAAACCATTCTCTATCAGCCAGAAAGAGATCTGGACCAAGACAGGGAGAGGTTTGATTTACATGAACATGAGTAGGACACAATGAGAGGGAAAAGTGTAACAAATGAACACTAATAAGTTACACTCTGAAGCAAGAAGTCTGACGACTAGAGCTGGTCAAACATTCAATATGCATAATTATTTTAAACATTTGACTGCATTTGACATGTGCTTTTCAATACTTGAGGGTGGTTCACACCTAAAGGTCCGGTTCCTCAATCAAACCAATGTGAGGAGGATACATTGGTCTCCACCTGGTCAGGTTTGCCTTCATAAAAAGGCAAAAACTCAAAAGGTCTTTATTTTTATTTCCTCTTAATATGTTTATTGTATCTATCAAACACCAAGGCAAATCGGCAAATAGTGAAAACCTACTTGGTAATAAAACATATCCTGATAACTATAAATAACAAATATACATTAAAGAGCACAGTAATAACAAATAAGTACTATTTTAAATGACACATAAAACGGTAGCTTTCTGTGATTGGTTCGTATGGTGTTCACACCAGAAATGAATGAGTTCACAGAAAGAGGTCCGAGACCACACCTTCATGGCGGACCAAAGAGGTTTGTTTGTTCCGCACCAGAGTCCGTGTCCCGCATTCACACCAACCCAAACGAACCACATCAAGAGGGTACAGTGGAGAGAACAAGTATTTGATACACTGGCTGATTTTGCAGGTTTTCCTACTTACAAAGCATGTAGAGGGCTGTAATTTTTATCATAGGTACACTTCAACTGTGAGAGACGGAATCTAAAACAAAAATACAGAAAATCACATTGTATGATTTTTAAATAATTAATTTGCATTTTATTGCATGATATAAGTATTTGATCACCTACCAACAAGTCTCATAGACCTGTTAGTTCTTCTTTAAGAAGCCCTCCTGTTGTCCACTCATTACCTGTATTAACTGCACCTGTTTGAACTCGTTACGTGTATAAAAGACACCTGTCCACACACTCAAACAAACAGACTCCAACCTCTCCACAATGGCCAAGAACAGAGAGCTGTGTAAGAACATCAGGGATAAAATTGTAGACCTGCACAAGGCTGGGATGGGCTACAGGACCATAGGCAAGCAGCTTGGTGAGAAGGCAACAACTGTTGGCTCAATTATTAGAAAATGGAAGAAGTTCAAGATGACGGTCAGTCTCCCTCGGTCTGGGGCTCCATGCAAGATCTCACCTCGTGGGGCATCAATGATCATGAGGAAGGTAAGGGATCAGCCCAGAACTACACGGCAAGACCTGGTCAATGACCTGAAGAGAGCTGGGACCACAGCCTCAAAGAAAACCATTTGTAACACACTACGCCATCATGGATTAAAATCCTGCAGTGCACACAAGGCCCGTCTGAAGTTTGCCAGTGACCATCTGGATGATCCAGAGGAGGAATGGAGAAGGTCATGGGGTCTGATGAGAAAAATATAGAGTTTTATGGTCTGAACTCCACTCGCCGTGTTTGGAGGAAGAAGAAGGATGAGTACAACGGAGTGGCTCCGTAAGAAGCATCTCAAGGTCCTGGAGTGACCTAGCCAGTCTCCAGACCTGAACCCAATAAAAAAATCTTTGGAGGGAGCTGGAAGTCTGTATTGCCCAGTGACGGCCCCAAAACCTGAAGGATCTGGAGAAGGTCCGTATAGAGGAGTGGGCCAAAATCCCTGCTGCAGTGTGTGCAAGCCTGGTCAAGAACTACAGGAAACTTATGATCTCTGTAATTGCAATCAAAAGGTTTCTGTACCAAATCTGATGTATCAACTACTTATATCATGCAATAAAATGCTAATTAATTATTTAAAAATCATACAATGTGATTTTCTGTATTTTTGTTTTAGATTCCGTCTCTCACAGTTGAAGTGTACCTATGACAAAAATTACAGCCCTCTACATGCTTTGTAAGTAGGAAAACCTGCTAAAATCAGCAGTATATCCAATACTTGTTCTCCCCACTGTAAATGCTCCAGGGTTCGGGTTCAACCGGACTAAACAAGCTCATTGTGAACCACCCTTAGTGTCATAACATAATGTTAGTACCCCTGACATCAATATTTCAATATTAATTTTGTCTTTTGTAAATCTGGGTTGAAACTGCTACTTTTACCTACTGCGTTTATACTGATTATAGTAACTATTTCACATATCTAATTAGAAATTTTAATTAATTCCACCACAAACCCTTCAACCTGGCACACAGCAGGGGTGCAAGCTGGGTAAATGGAAACTTTCTTTTTACTAAAATTTAGGTCAAGTGCTGAACTGAAGGATCAATTTAAATAAAAAGCTGCATAGGTGCACTGGTTTAGCCATCCAGGCTTAATAGTCTATAAATAAAAGTTTAAACTATGTTTTTACTTAAGAATTTCAAAGTAATTTTAACTCCATTTTAAATCAGTGCAGGTTTTTCAAACACAGGCAACCCCTGTGTGAATTGTATCCCATGTTCTACTAACAGAGCTATATGACCACGAAACAAGGCCAAACCCATACAGTAAAGCAAGCTCCAGGGCTAGGACCGGCTGCACATGTGGGTTAACAATTACCAAACCACAGGAACATAGTGGCATGTAGCTTTGATGTCTTTTCCTCTTTAACAATGACCGCTCACCTTGGCCAGGTTGGTGGATTTTCCAACCCCATTGACGCCACAAAATGTAATAACAAAAGGCCTTCGCTGGCTCTGCGCCTCCATGACATCTCTCAGAATATCCACCCTTCGCTTTGGCTGCAGGATCTGTACCAGTGAGTCTTGTAGGGCCTGCTTTACTGTTGAGGCCACAGCTACAAACACACACAACAAAAGTTGTTTTTGTCCCCCAGCATGCATTTCTCCAATGTTATTCTTCAAGGTAGTTAATATATCATTATACAACACAAGATTGTACAATGAAAATAATTCTACACACACAGAACTTAACAGATAATTATAAAATAAAATATGGTAACATATAAAATAAAATAATACAATACACAATCCTCTTCTAATCAATTTACTGTGCTAATCCATACAGACAATGTTGGGGAAAATGCATTACTGTAATCATCATATTACTTTTCCTAGATATAGTCTGGTGCGCTCGGAGAAGAACAATTGAAGGTAGAGAAGATGCACCAAAGAAAAATAATTTTAAAAAGTGGGTGAGGATCTATAGTGGGAACATTTACTTACTGGTGAATGTGCCCATGACCTTGCCTTCCAGTTTTTTGGCTACAGAGTCACAGAGCTGGGAGGCAATGTCGGCTGCTACATTCTTTGCTATAGGATCATAAAGGAGAAGAATGAATAGCAGACTTAGCACTTTTAAATGTTTCCCAAAAAAATCAAGAGGATTAGTCATCATACCGATGAGGTGGTCCTTCATCTTCTCCAGCACTGACTCCATGTCGTCCCTGGTCAGGCTCTTGGACCCCACAAGGCCCTTCAGCATCCCGAACATGCCCCCAAAACCACCACCCTTTTTGGAGCTGAAATCAACAGACAAAGCTGGGCAATTACTCACAGTGCAACTCACATCTGACACACAAAAGCAAAACATGTCAGAGAATTTGAAAAATAGCATACATATATAATAACATACCATTAAAAAATATTCCAACAAACACTCGCTTACCTTATCTTGCTTGTTTCACTGACAACCACTCTCTCCACTTCCTCCTCCATCTCCTCTTCCTCACTGGACTCATAGTCCACAGACAGCAGGTCACCCTTCATTGAGCTTAGTTGCATCCCCTGGAACACAATTGGACATCAACAACTTGGCCACAGGCCCTTTATTTTAACATTAGTCATGTGACTCATATTTCTCTTCAACTAGAAACCTCTTAAGGGGCGGAGTGGAGGAGAGGGGGTACATACCAGGTCAAGCTGTGCTTCCTGGTTCTGTTCACCATCATTTGATGAACCATCGCCATTCCTCCCGCTGTAGTCTAGCTCCTTGGTGCTGCTACCACCCATGTCCCAAACACGCCTTTGTTTCTCCCTAGGCTTCTGAGGCTTTGGGGACTTGCTTCGAGTAGGATGACAGAATATCAGAATTAAGCTTTAATGCTCTTTAAAGTAGGGCAATTTCTCTTATTTCTCCACATGGGGATCAAAACGGTGCATATTACTGAAATGGAACTTTACAGGTGTGATGCGGAGGAACCACAGTCTGGTTGGCCTGTCAACAACATACAAATGTGTGCAGCAAGCTGATTCAACACTACTGATGTTAAGTCAGCCAAGTCAAATCAAAATACACCTGTGTGACATTTATTTTAACTATATCTTGTCTGACATTCATTTATCTCACCTTGGTTTTTCAGTAGGCAACACTGAGCGCTTGCGAAAGAACTCCTCTCTCTTCTTCTGCATGACCTCGTCAGCAGTCAGGCCCTGGTTACCATTCTCAACCATCTTCTGCCCAGTAGACGAGGCCTTGCCTTGATCCGCTTTGACAGGTTCAGGAGCTGGAAGACAACGTTGAAGACATGGAATATGAAATCAAGTCAGGAGTGGAATTGAAATGATGATACATGAGCCATTTAGAATGAGCGATTTTAGAACAACCACTTCCAACAGCACTTACCCTCCTTTTTGGTATTTTTATTCTTCTTGCCACCCTGTTCCTTGCCTTTGTCCCCACCTTTCGTCTCAATCATTGACTTCACAGTTTTTTGGGATTTCTCGGACTGCTTAAAGGTCCGCATGAGGGTGGGGCTCCGAGCTTTGCTGCTCTCCTCCGTCTCTCTTGTGGTAAACATTTGAAAAATGTCAGCACGGGCAGGACAAAAAAAAAAAAAAATAAAAAAAAGATTGGGGTTAACGAAGCATCTTTAAATGTTGTTGATTTGATATCAGAATCAGCTTTAATGGTCAGGTATGTGTACACATATGAGGAATTCGACTCCAGTCTTACATTACTCTCAATATACATACACAGAGAAGACATAAATAAAAAGGATATTGTACAGGGATTGTTCCTGACATTGTGTGTCTAGAGTTTATTGTTCATCAGAGTGAATCATTGGTCTTTTAAATATAAGATATACATTATGGCACAAGTGCGCTTTAACAGTTAGTTCTGTATTACAAGAAATCACCCCCATGAGTAAAACAGTCACTCTTTACCTAAGAAGCTTCTTGAAGTCATCCTCGAATTCAAAGTTGTTGTTGAGGAGCTTCATAGCCCCCTTTTGCTCCAGCTCATTCTTATAACGATCCCTAAAATGCAGCTGAACGTCATCTATGAACTTGTCCACATACGTCAGCGTCAGGATCTTTTGAAACCCCACCTGGGCAGAAACAGGGAAAGAGTGATTTTCAGCACGTAAAAATAAAAACAACATGAATGCTAGTCGCAGATATGCAGTGTAAATTTCAGTGGTGTTTGAAAGTAATTCATTCAGTGTGCAGTTGAGAGACTTACCACAAAAATCAACTCAAACTCATTGTCGAGTTTGTATTTAAGACTGAGGCCCTCGTGAGTAAATGAATTGTTCCCACTTCGCTCCTGTAACATCGCAGACATGTCAGCAGGAGCTAACAGTTAAACACACATGTTGTTGCTGCTAACGTTACAGCTAGCCTGCTGTGTCTTCCTAACAAAGTGAAAGAAGTCACTCTAGCACAAACTACATCAAAATTGAGCTTACACTTCGTAATAAGGAGGTTTTTAGGATATTCACGCCACAAAAGTGTCTTGTTTAGTACACTAGCGTTATGCAATAAGCTAACACTTGCTACCTCTTCGCGTTAGCATTAACGTTAACTGTTAGCTTTCCGAACTCTATTGAGATTTATGTCACAGGATTTTGACCTGCCATCATGTCCCACCTGAAGGATCACGGAGCGGATCAAAGCGTTGACAGGCCCAGTGAAAGATTCAGTGACCCCTGCTCCCTGAAAACACCACAACACTATCCCCCCTTTGCTGAAGATGGTGAAGAAATCTAGCATCTTGCCACCGCGTACCTAGATTTAAAGAAAACAAACACGGAGATAAAAGGTGAAAAGAAGGCCTACGATACACGAAAGGTCCTGTAAACCTGGTGCCGGTGCCTACTCTTCAAACTATTACATCTTACCAGATAATACTTAAATAGATAATAAATCCCCTACGAGTAAAACCACCAGTGGAAAACTGTTTTAGACACGTCAGATGCAGAACCAGGAAGTGACGTTCGCTTCCGGAATAAAATTGTGAATTCACGCATGCGCAGTTTCAGGACGAAGCATACGAAATCGTAATGCAACAATTGATGCGTTTGAAACTTCGTCACTCTCTAAATATATCATTGAAGCCGTGTGAAGCCGAAGTCCTAGACTCTATAAAACATCTCTGGTGAAGCCAAGTAAATATACATCAGTACATTTGCTCAATTATTATACTTAAATTCCATATTAAATGGCTCTTACTTACGTTAGCAGCCTACTTTCATTTTCTACTAACGTTATACACTTTCTTCACTTTATTTATCTGACAGCTGAAGCTAGTTACTTTGCAGATGTATATACAGATGGGATCAATTTATAACATTTAATGCATAGATTAAAGTACACAGCAATATATTAAATAGGCTAGATTAAATTAAAGTCCAGTAGATCAGTAATAATACTCCATCTTATCCTTTTTATATACAGTCTATGATCTTATCACAGTGGCCATTTTTTCTCTGCAATGAGTAGCCTACTTTTACTTTTGGTATCATTAGTAGCCTTCATTTTGCCAGTGACTGTGTGCTTTAGCAAATGGTTAAATAGCCAAACAAGAAAGCCACATCCTTCAGGGACGAGCTGCAAATGCATTGCTTTGTAGATTTGTAGATAAAAGTATAACATTTTGCCAGCTTTCCTTCAAACTTTCCCTTTAATTTTGCTTGCATGATGTCAATTAAGTTTATCTTACACATCATTTGCCTTTGAATCAGCAGGACAGAGGGTTAATTGTCTGCTCAGTGAAGTATAAAGTTTCAGATACTTTGCATTTGAAATTTGACTGCACACATTGAGGCGTCACTTAAGGCAGTTACCAACTTCCTCTTTTTTTTGGTGATGTCAGTGACACTCGACAAAGTTTTCACTTTGTCTTTGATACGTTCTGTAGCTGCCATTGGATTATGTCACATTGTTAGAACATTTTATTTTTCAGCTACAGTCTGAGTAATTATGTGTATGTGGCAGTCAAAATCCTCTTAAGAAAGGTGACCATTAAACATTTATTTACTGGAACAATTTTTGGCAAGGCATGATGATGTTAACAACATGCATGGTAAGTTAAATTTTCAGTTATTAATTTTTAATGTAAACCTCATCTTTAACTGTTTGAATACTATTTTGTATTGTATCTGTAATTTGTATAATTCCATACTTGTCGTGACCGTTTTCATGACAAAGGCTTGGTCCATTAACAGCCCAGTACAGTTCACCAAAAGTTACTCAAAAACATTTTGCAAAACACGGTCAAAAACGTGTTACGATACAGGGCTCTTGCAGATCTCTCCTCCCTTCACCCGTGTTACTTTTTTCCTACTGCCCATGCACAGCAAAATTACTAACCCACCCAATCAGCAGGTACAAAAACACAATATCAAAAACAAAAAGAAATTCTGCATGACCCATGAACATATAGCAGGTGTTTAACAACAAGTTAGCAAATACCATATATGCCAAAATGGCTCTTACAATACTCTTTTTTCTTGAGTTGTCAGAAAACCATTACCCTTTTGTGGAATAAAATAAATTGTTCACCAGATTGATGATTGTGCTGTATGTATTAATGTGCATGCTTCCTAGCTAGACTAGGAAGGATTCATGATGTATTATCAAGTCAGTAGCATGTGCAACTTGTCTTTCTCGTTTCAGGTTGGTTCCAGAAACTCTTGAAATCAAGAGTATCTTTATCAGCACAACGTGAACAAGAGGCAAAAGTGACAGAAAACTCAGTGTCGTCTGTGAGCAGTCAGTCATTCTGTGCTTCATCATCATTACCAGGGACAACCCCTTCTAAACCACTACAGCCACAGTCTGCTCTGAGCTCGCTGTTGCGATGGAGCCGAAAGTATGACGTGTTTGTGTGCCACAGCTCTGTGGACAGCGACATTGAAGAGGCTGGACGCCTGGTTTCTTTCCTGGAGGCTGCACCCCGTGGCCTTAGGTGCTTTCTACTGCAGAGGGACGACTGTCCAGGAGGTGCAATTTCCACAGAGCTATGCCAGGCTGTGCAGAACAGTCACTTATGGGCTTTGCTTATCACTCCTAACTTCCTGCAGGATGAGTGGTGCAAGTATATAATGCACCAGGCTCTGGCAATGGGGCCCATGTCCAATCGTATTATTCCCCTGGTTCAGAACCTGTCCCACTCTCAGTATCCTCAGGAACTAAAGTTCTACATCTACATTGATCTGAGCAAGAACCCTGACGGAGGATATAAACTCCTCACCAAGACTGTGCTCAAGTGTGAGTCATGGGAAGAAGGGTTGGGTTCGTAGACAGAAGTTGATCTTGATCTTAGCAAAAAGTTTAAAATTATATCTGTTTAAATCTGTTTTTAGCCAACAGCCTTTTTCCTCTCCTGCTTATGCCAAATTAGCATTTTGATTCTTTTAAAAGATTATTCCACAGTTTAAGACATCCTTAATAATCTCATATTCTTCTCTTCTCTAGACCTGGGATGCCTGATTGACAATGAAAAGACACTTGATTGTAACGTGGACAGCTCTAGCAATGAACTAAGTGGAGAAGGTAGCTCTAAAAAAGACAAGCTGTTGTCAAAGTGTGACCCAGCTGAGACTTCATTTCCGCTGGAAGTAATAAAGAAGAGCGGAGAAAGCTTCATTGACATTTGTTGTGATCATTATCAACAGTAATTAAAGTCTGCGATGAAGGGCAAGGGGCTCTGAATGGAGAACACTGCTGCTACTGACTGAACTCATGTTTAGTGAACCTTTTGTCACATCATGTTGGAATTTAAAAGTTAGACCTTGTCTTGCTCAAAGCAGAAACTGGGAGGAGACATTTTTTATTCCAAACAGCACAGGCGTTATTTCCTGTATCAGACCTAGAGAAGTACAGTGTGTTCAATAACCACTGTTAATAAGCGCATCTCGTGGGTATTTCTGTTCATAGTCTCAGCTTATCAAACATTATTCTGATGTATTGCAGCCCATAATTTAGGTTTAAGATAAAGGGCACCATAAATGCATGTGATCCTCCTTTTATAGTAGGTTGTAGAGTATACCAATGGCAGTATACTGTAATAGGATGAAAATATTGTGATACAGATAGTGTTTACCACTAGGTGGTGTATTTTCCTGATTTATCTAGAATAGAGAGTGTTAGTGAGGAGATGCCACCCATAAAGGCACGATCTCTCTGGTATCAGCACCATGTCTACATTGACGCTTTTACCGTAAAAAAGCAATGATTACTAAAACTCTATGCCTCTATATACAGTGTGTATCTAAATGTATGGGTGTGTGAGGGAAAGAGAGAAAAACAGAGAGTAAAAGAGTAATACCCGCCCATATCAAACTGCTGACAGTGGCAGGCCCTTTTTTTTTCGTTGAGCTGGAAGTGAACACAGTAAGAGATCAGACTCATGGATCAGGTCTGCTGGTATTAATATTCTATGTCATATTTCTGACTGTGAGGTAGTTGGAACAAAGTCTGAGCATGTTGAAGCGTTGGAAGCAACAGTCTTTCTCCTCTATCCAACTTTTAGTTCTCTTTCTTAGGTATAATGTCCTTGGCAGCTTGGCACCTTCCCTGGTTAATCAAGCATACTGGCAGTGCTTAATTTCAGATAGTTGGCATTTGGAAAGGAACGCTCAATGTAGAATATCAGGTAATCACTGAATCAACTGGAGCATAACTTTTGTGATTCAATTTTTTTTAGCTAGGCAGGGCTTTTTTTCCTCTTTTAACGTGAGACACCATCTGCTACGTGTTCTCTTTTTCTGATTTGTATTAATGGTTTCATGTTGTTTCATCCTTCCGCTTCTCCACCCTTGATAATCGGCTCTTTTGTGACAAGCCAACGTTGAAACGTACAAATTTAGACTAATCTCTGAAAGACACAGAAGTTCTACGAGGCTTTTGTTGTTACCAAAACACACACACACACACACACAGGATGGTGCTTACTGACTACTGAGAAGAGCAGTTTCATATAACTTATGTTAACTGAAAAGTAACTTGAATTTATTGAGAGGAGAAGAAATTACATACATTTTTTTTCAAAAAATCACGTAATCCAAATCTCCATTTTGTCTCTGATGGCTGTACATTTCTCCTCCAGCATGTCCAAATTATCTTCCTGGTAACTTTTTACATACCAGCAATACGTCGCCAACCGTGTTCTAAAGCCTTGGGCTAGCTACAGCACAAACCCTGGAACCTGACCAACGTGAGCTGGTGATGAGAAAAATACATGATGGCAACAGCAGTTTGACTTCTTCCCAATGCAGAAAGAAAGATTATTGTCTGGAGAGAAGCCCTGCGGCTAAAAATATCTGCAGAGAATATGTAGCAAGGGGGATTTTTTGGTGCCTGAGAAGGCTCACATTAACACTAACATGAATTCTAAAAACTGCAATATTAACCCAACTGCGTCGTCAGGGGAATTTCACAACAAGAAATAAATATCCCAGCCAACACTGATAAATGAAGGCACACGGGAGGGAGATTCAGAGATGTTCCTTTCACAAAACGGTTCATTTTATATTACCATTTCCTTTTTAACCCTTTGATGCATGACATGGGTCAAAAGTAACCAGACTGATCATTCAGTATTTCAGGTATTCCAAAATTAACTTGTTTTCGATCACAAGTTGTTATTTTCATTTTTCCTTTCTTACTTTTTGAATAAAAATAATTTTTGTATCATTTTGTATGTACCCTTCTTATGCAGACATGGGTCAAAAATGACTTGTATTTATTTCTTATCTAATTTCATGCATGGCTGGGTTTTTCTTTTCTATATCTATATCATTTTATTTCATTACTTGTTTTTATTTTTATTATCATAAATCCTTATTTTTATTTTTACTTTCTTTCTGCATGAACAAAAATATTTTTTGTATTTCTACATCAATTTTACACACAACAATTACCCATAAGTAGTCACTATGGAATTTGATAGGACCTTTGATATTTGTAAATGTTGCAATCAGGAACATACCATATGTACTGCAGTATACTACTCACTTGCCGCACATTTCATAACTGAACACGGCTGCTTTTGCACATTTGATGCAAGTCAATATTAAAATTGTTTTACCAAAATATAAGATATTTTGTGAAAGATAACCGTAGGCCTAGGTAATATTTGAATATTAGGTTAAGGTTAACTTGACCTTGACATCCATTACTAATGAGAAAGAGAAATATGGGTCATTTTTGAACCATGTTGTGCATGTTGAAGAATTATTGTGAGCCAGGTTCAGATGTGAAGAAGAAGTTTTGGAGACTGAGGAAGACTTAACATAGCATGGTTTATTGAGCCCGGCCGAGGAGATACAGTGCCAGCACACATTTTTCATCTTCCCCCTGGTTTCTGTAGGTTTCCCAATTTGGTCATCTTTAGCTGGCCTTAACCTAGAATAACAAAAGTATCTGATGTTTAGAGTCCAATGCTACGTCATCTTGGAATACTATACTTGAGTTGTAGCTACTCTAATCTCTGGATCCAGTAAGTTCTTGTAAACATTCTTGTAAGATTCCCAGAGAACACCGAGAACATCTGCTTGCCTGATGCCTGAGCTACTGTCTCTACCTTATTAGTCTAACTGCTGCCTTCCTAACAAAGAGAGTTACATGTGAGAAATTATTAGAGCTGGAAGGTCAGTCAACACTTGTGGGTCAATGACTCCAAGCTAGACCTGTCTTACCTTCCCCTGTTACATCAATTAAGCCCCCTAAGAATATTCTATAACAGTGCATTAGAAGGGGTTTGCATAGCGTGTGCATCAAAGGGTTAAAAGGCTTTTCACAACATGCATACCATTTAAAACCATAAAGACAAATAATTGAGATACAAAACAAATTAATAAAAAGAAAACAATGAAACTGTGAAAAAAAAGCTAAAGCAAACAATTACTTCAACAAAATCAAACTGTTACTCAACCCCAAAGCAAACAAAAACAAAAATATTTACATTAAACAATATTTACACCATGTGACAAACACGATCTGTTAAAAACTGAGCTTACCGATACAGTTAGCTCCTCACACCCATGACACTGTCATATAATCTTTCACTAAAAGAGTTCAAACAAAACTGTACATAAAATTTATTTATTTATTTATTTAGCTCCTGACAATTAACACAGCCATGGATCTCTAACCCCATGCTACCACAAATACAAATATGAAGACACACCTCAGAGGGAAACTAATGTATGGACAAGATGTTTAGCCTAACAACTTATTTTACCAGACTATGTCTTGGCCAGGACTAGTAATTTCTTGGAGTCTCCACTGGTTTTGATTGGCTCAAAACCTCCTGCAAAATGGCAAAATTGTCACTTTTAGATGTTGGTTTCTGTATGGACTTCCAAACATTAGTTACCGTCCAGGCAGTCAATGGACATTAAGTTGTTACTGTGATGTAGAGACAGAGCTCAGTTAAAACTTTATGGATGAAAGATACATTTGTTACAAATTAATAACTCACCACTCTGAAACTCTTGCTCCAGACTATGTTGCTAAGCTGGTAAGGGAAACATATACAGCTGAACCAAAGCCATGTCTGTTTACCAGCTTTTCAGAACCCGCCCTACTCTGCTTCTGATTGGCTAGTAGTCCTTAACTAGGAACTGCGCATGTGCAACACCCAACAAAGATCTTTCAGAAGTGAGATGCATCACTCCACAACTAATGAAGCGTTCAACACACAGGGTTAAAAGAGGTGCTGCAGCAATGTGCAGTATTAGAAAAAAATGGTGTTTTTTGAAAATGACACCATGTAAACCTTTTCTGGTACAACCCCTAAATAAGATTTTGAACCTCAAAATGAGCATAATATGACTACTTTAAGCCATCTCCAAAAGACAGTGGTGTAACATTAGCTGCTAACAATGTGACATTACCTGCCTATAAAGGGGTTAAGCCTAACTTAAAAGTTAGAAGTGTTGGTCAGCGTTTCACTGAAAAGAACCACTCTTTCTGGTGAATGAACTGAACAGCCTCTTGAAACGGTCCGTTCTCTCAGTCAGTTGTGAGCAACAACAGGGATTGAAGTTATTCCTTAGAGTGTGTTCAAGACGGCAAAAAGTGCATAAAAAGAGCTGTAGTCTGACCACCTTTTGTAGTTTCATAATGAAACCAGCCAGAAAAACTGGAGGCTGAGCCTGAGACTCAGATCGTTGGTTCTTCAATGAACTCAAAAAGATACTTGTATCTAGTATAACGCTACCACATTTAGTAATTTTCTGGCTGTTGTGGAAATTGTATATTAATAAAATAAAATAATCTTTTAGTATTTATTGAATGAGAAAACAACATTGAGGCACTCAACCAATCAGATAAAGTATATATATATACTCTTTATTCTTTTTGTATTCTTGTTTGTGCCCATCCCTGTTTCACTCCTTGTCTCTGTGTTCTGGTTCTGTGTACGTGTCCATATGTTTTGTCAGTGGGTCATTGGTTCCATCTTTGTTGTATCCTGTTACCTTCGTCCTTGTGTATTGTCCCGTGCTTTACTTCCTGTTTTATTTTGTATTGTCAGTGTCTGGTATTTTTGTCAAACTTTGTTTCCTGTCTGCCCTTTCCTAATGTGTCTCTGTAATGGAGACCAGGGGTTCCATTACCTGAAATAGTCAAGTAAGTATTAAGGTGGGGATAACTGATAAAGCAGGAGCCATACACATTGTTATTTTGATTGTTTATTTAATTTGTGAATCATTTGATAGCTGTCTTTGTGAGTGGTTCCACAGGGGGGGTCTGGCCATCCTGCCTGTGTGGAAAGAAACTTCAATCAGGGATAGTCAAGGTTCACAATATAGTATTGACTGCTTTTACTTTATTTCAGTTAGTTGTTAAATTAGTTTAAACAAGATGAACAATGTAAGTACTCACCTCTTCCTGGTTGTCTCTTCAGCAGGGGGCGGAGGCAAAGGAGTGTTGTAGGCCCAAGCACCTGCTTAAGAGCTGCAGGAGCAAACCATGAAGCTGAGAGGGGGGGAGTAAAGCCATCAATAATGCTGACTTATGTGATTATTTTGAGTATGCGTTATTGATTTACTGATAGAAATTTGTATTTATGTAAATATTCATTCTTTGGGCTCTATTTTTCTGTGGTGTTGGGTTTTTGGGTAAATTATTTATTATTCTAAATGATGGTGGTCCCCCCTGAGTAGTTTTACCCACTTAATTACCTGCAGGAGGGAGTGTATAAAAGGCAGCAAGTTACTTCCAGTGCAAGTTGTTTTTTTTTGCTTGTTGGTGTCGGTGTCTCCTCTTGTTGGTATGGAAGACAATAAATGCCACGTTTGTGCTTGCATTTTACCTCGGTCTCATGTCTCTCTCTGAAAACTGTAAAGCCACTGCCAGGCCATCGGACAGTCTCACCTGTGGTTAATTGCCATGCCTGCTTGTGTGTGTGTGGGGTGTGCTCTAGTCTTCTGTTGTATCCAGTCTGTAGTGTCTCCATCGTTTGTCGAGTGTTTTCCCTGTTGTCTCCATGTTTGCGCTTGAAACTTGAGACTTGTTTGGTGTTTTATTAAATCTTTAAACTACATCAGAGCCTCTGGTGTTTGCACCTGGGTCCTTGATATTCGGCTGGCAGTAACAACAACAGGAGCAGCAGCACCCTTCATCCAGATATGTTGCAATAAATAAAAAAAATCCCAGGCCCATTGGTGATCACAGCCCAGTCTTAATTAATGGGGAGAGAGTTGAACAGGTAACAACATACAGGTATTTAGGCATTCATTTTGATTCTCAAAACACATCCTTCTGTACTCATGTATTCAGTATGAATGGATGCATTATTGTGCGATATCTACCGCTATGCTTGCGGGTGAATGTTAAACTGTTGGGTATGAAGTAATCTAAGTTTTGCATGTTGTGACACTGTGGATGTGTGGGCAGATGGCTGTTGGCAAATGCTATTGCACTGTTATGTATTGTGCGTGTTGAATAGCTGTTAAATGTTATTCGTGTAATGCTGAATTATGCTGAATGCCCAAAACAAATTTCTCCTAAGGGAGACGATAAAGGCGAATCCTATACTATACTATCCTATCTGTATATTCAAAAGCCTGTGCAGAGTGTGTGTTTCTGCCCCCAAACCCCATTATAAGACATTAAAAGAGGTTAAATGTAAGGATAAACAATTTTCTGTCATCACACTGGCCACTTTTCAGAACCAGTTTTAAGTTAGCTCAAAATCTATTTGGATGAAATATAATCCACAAGCTGTCTGCTGAAGTTTGACTAAAATGCTTATTATCGGTCTAGAACTAGGCTCATATCTTAAGCGCTTTTTTTGGCTAAAATATTCACTGTTTTCTATGATCTCAGGACTAAGTCTAAAAATAACTGACAAAATCAACACAAGTTCAGTGTTGGAAAGCCCCTGAGCAGGCGTGCTATGAAAGCGAGAAATGAAAGACAAGAGTGTTCAGGCCACAGGTTGGCAAGCTGGTGTGCTTTGGACCACTAACAGTATGGAAAAGCTCACCATGGTGGTCCCTACTGGGCGCGGCGGTACTGACCTGGACATTTCTATCTGTGGTGAGTAAATTCAGCTTGCCGTGCTACAACGGCGCACCAGCTAGGTTAATTAAAGGAGCAGGAGATCCAAACATTTTATTGGGTTTCTAGTGAATATACTGGAGGTCTTACAGTGCAATGAGACATCAGAAGGCTGCATGTCAAATTCAACAACACAGTGGTTTTATACACATGTAAAATTAGTTTATAATATTGTTAACAGCAGCACTATTTGTTAGACTCATTCAGGTGATAACTTCTTATGTCTTCGATTGGCCTATTGTTTTATTGTGTTTTAATTTTTGGATTTATTACTTTGCCATTTACATTCAAAATACAAGACACAAAGATCTCCAAGAATTTGACAGAACACCTGTATACACTCACCTAAAGGATTATTAGGAACACCTGTTAAATTTCTCATTAATGCAATTATCTAATCAACCAATCACATGGCATTTGCTTCAATGCATTTAGGGGTGTGGTCCTGGTCAAGACAATCTCCTGAACTCCAAACTGAATGTCACAATGGGAAAGGTGATTTAAGCAATTTTGAGCGTGGCATGGTTGTTGGTGCCAGACGGGCTGGTCTGAGTATTTCACAATCTGCTCAGTTACTGGGATTTTCACGCACAACCATTTCTAGCGTTTACAAAGAATGGTGTGAAAAGGGAAAAACATCCAGTATGCGGCAGTCCTGTGGGCGAAAATGCCTTGTTGATGCTAGAGGTCAGAGGAGAATGGGCCGACCGATTCAAGCTGATAGAAGAGCAACTTTGAATGAAATAACCACTCGTTACAACCGAGGTATGCAGCAAAGCATTTGTGAAGCCACAACACGCACAACCTTGAGGCGGATGGGCTACAACAGCAGAAGACCCCACCGGGTACCACTCATCTCCACTACAAATAGGAAAAAGAGGCTACAATTTGCAAGAGCTCACCAAAATTGGACAGTTGAAGACTGGAAAATGTTGCCTGGTCTGATGAGTCTCGATTTCTGTTGAGACATTCAGATGGTAGAGTCAGAATTTGGCGTAAACAGAATGAGAACATGGATCCATCATGCCTTGTTACCACTGTGCAGGCTGGTGGTGTTGGTGGTGTAATGGTGTGGGGGATGTTTTCTTGGCACCCTTTAGGCCCCTTAGTGCCAATTGGG
>NC_060166.1:13907815-13919954 GCF_021292245.1 Micropterus dolomieu
ACCACTGTGCAGGCTGGTGGTGGTGGTGTAATGGTGTGGGGGATGTTTTCTTGGCACACTTTAGGCCCCTTAGTGCCAATTGGGCATCGTTTAAATGCCACGGCCTACCTGAGCATTGTTTCTGACCATGTCCATCCCTTTATGGCCACCATGTACCCATCCTCTGATGGCTACTTCCAGCAGGATAATGCACCATGTCACAAAGCTCGAATCATTTCAAATTGGTTTCTTGAACATGACAATGAGTTCACTGTACCAAAATGGCCCCCACAGTCACCAGATCTCAACCCAATAGAGCATCTTTTGGATGTGGTGGAACGGGAGCTTCGTGCCCTGGATGTGCATCCCACAAATCTCCATCAACTGCAAGATGCTATCCTATCAATATGGGCCATCATTTCTAAAGAATGCTTTCAGCACCTTGTTGAATCAATGCCACGTAGAATTAAGGCAGTTCTGAAGGCGAAAGGGGGTCAAACACAGTATTAGTATGGTGTTCCTAATAATCCTTTAGGTGTGTGTATACGTTTTTGGGCAAATTATATGAATAATGTGAATATTGTACACCAAACACACAAAAAGATCGTCTGAAAAAGAAAAAAAATCCTGTGTCTCCAAAGAGATGTTTTGGTCTTGATGATGAAATGATGTAGTGGAATTAGTAGGCTTGTGCACTCTTGACTCTCACGTTATTTACACAACCCTGTCATTATCCTTGATCCAGAGCCAGCAAACATTTGTTCATTGTTGTGTAAAACTAATTTGCTGCCAGCAGATACATTGGCAGACACATTTACACAGGAGTGTAAATGTACTGTGGGTCAAATCCTTATCTATAGCAGAAGATCACTGACATGGGAAAAGTTCATTAACCTGTGTACTTCAACACAACCATCAGTTTCAGCCCTTAGGCAGCCTGCATTTATGCAGCCATGGTATTTGGATGTGTCTGGATTTGCTTGATCATTAGGGATGAACTTTGATGCTCATATTACATTACTGCTTCCTAGTGGGCACCTTCAAAAAAAAGACAAATCTATAGACACTGCTCAAAAAAAAAAGGGACCACTTAATCATCACAGTATAACATCATGTCAACTTCAAGGATATCAGTCTGTCCAGTTAGGAAGCAAAAGCAACTCTTGTTTTGGTGCAGAAGAAAGTGACAGCAGATGCACTGGAAAGGCAACAACGAGAAAACCCCCAAAGGGAATAGTTTTGCAGGTGGTGGCCACAGACAATTGCTCTCTCCTTATTCCTGACTGATTACTCTCTAGTTTTGTATTTTGCTAGTGTCCTTGTCACTACTGGTAGCATGAGGCAGTACCTGCAGCCCATTCAGGTTGCACAGGTAGTCCAGCTCCTCTAGGATGGCAAACAGGTTTGCTGTGCACAGTCCAGCAGTCTCAGGAGCATGGAGGACATACCAGGAGACAGTTTGTTACACAAGGAGAGCTGGACAGGGTGATGGAAGGGCATCAACCCAGCAGCAGGACTGGTATCTGCTCATTTGTGTGAGGAGGAACAGGAGCACAGCCAGAGCCCTACAAAATCACCTCCAGTGGGCTACAGGGGTGCATGTTTCTGACCAAACTGTCAGAAACAGAGTCCTCACTTTCCCCAGACCTGAATCTAATTGAGAAGAACCTCTGGGATGTTTTGTATCGGTGCATCTGACACCGTCAAGTAGCGACACAGACTGTCCAGGAGCTCACTGATGCCCTGATCCAGGCCTGTCAGGAGTGCATATAGGCGCATGGGGGCCAAACACACTACTGAGTCACATTTTGTCAGATATAAGTCATGCAAGTCAGATTGGCCTGTGATTTTTTTGTGTGATTTTGAATCCAGCCCTCAGTTGGTTGATGACTGTTGTTACATCATTTTGTTCTCAAAGAATTATACATTGTACAGTAAAGATTTTGAACTTTGAACTATTTTGCTCATCAAGACCTGATGTGTGATTAAGTGTTCCCTTGATTTTTTTGAGCAGTGTATTTTGATGTGTTAAGAGGTGTGCTACATTAGGCTTCTCCCTTCTTAACATATCACTGTCCAGAGAGATGTGGCCAAATATAGACAAAACAAAACTGCAGGAGTTAAGGGTAAAACTTGATATCAATGGGAAACAGTTGTTTCCCATTGGGTTGATATGTTGTTCTGTTTAGTGTGAGAGGAAAGAATACTCAACTGGCTGGGGAAGTTTCAATATTTTGGTCACACAAGGTGTTAACAGAGGTTCCCAAAAGACGACCTCAGTTGACTCAAAGAAAAATAAAAGCTTAATTTGATAATTTTTTCATGCACAAGATGATAGACCCTGAAGTTAATCTTCATCTCCAAAGTGGTGGAAACCAATATTTAATCACAAATTATTCGTTCGTACAAATTTCACGCTTTACTTGAATAAATCCATTTGATGCTACTACTTCTCAAAGATATTATACTTTTCACTCCACAAAATGTATCTGACAGCTTTAGCTAGTACTTTGCAGATTCAGATTGTTAAAGAATATTCTTATGGGGCTTAATTGATGTAACAGGGAAAGGTAGTCTAACTTGGAATCATTAGCTGACCCACAAGTGTTCACTGACCTTTCAGCTCTAGCTATTTCTCACATGTAACTGTCCTTGTTAGGGAGATGACAGTTAGACTAAGAAGGTAGAGACAGTAGCTCAGGCGTCAGGCCATAGCAGATATCGGTTTTCTCTGGGAATCTGACAAGGTTGAGTCTTACAAGAATGCTTACAACTTAACAAAGTAGAGTACAACTCATGGATAGAAATATATTTGAATATGACGTAGCACTGGAGTCTAAACATCAGACAGACATTTGTTGTTCTAGGTTAAAGCCAGCTAAAGATGACCTAATAGGGAAAACCTAGGGGGAAGAAAGAAACATAAAAGGGACCAAAAGATGCTTAACTTCAGATTTGGTGTTGGCATTTGATTCAGTTCACATGTTCTATGCTGGCACTGTATCTTCTCGGATGGGCTGAATGCTATGTTAAGTCAGAAACTTCTTCTTCACATCTGAACCTGGCTCACAATATTTCTTCAACACAGATTATCAATACAAATTATAAATAAAACTAAACAAATACATGATGATATATTTTTATGAACAAAGCTACCCAGTATATATAAATATACTTGCCCGTCAGATCCACAGACCCTGGAATGCTGATTTCACTTAACGACTGCCTTTGTGAAGTAAAAAAATGGATATCAAATAATTTCGTCCAGCTGAACTCAGACAAAACAGAAATCCTGGTCATTGGGTCCCAGCAGATGGCAAATCAAATACTGCCATCTGCTGGTTCCCTAGTAAATCACATTAAGCCTGTGGCAAAGAACCTTGGTGTTTGGTTTGATAGTAATTTAAATTTCGAGCAGCACACCACAAAGCTTGTTCAATCATGTTTTTATCAACTTATAAATCTAGCAAAAATTCGATCTATGTTAACTTTTAAAGACACCGAGACCATTTTACATGCCTTCATCTCATCACGCCTGGATTACTGCAACAGCCTTTTCACTTGTTTTATCCAAAAATCTACTGATCGACTCCAGACTGTCCAGAACTCAGCTGCCAGGCTTTTAACCATTACAAAGAAATATGACCACATAACCCCAATTTTAGCTTCATTACACTGGCTCCAAGTATGTTTTAGATTTGACTTTTAAATTATATTGATCACTTTTTAAGCTCTTCACGGCCTCTCGCCTTGTTATATTTCTGAACCTTTAGTCCCATACGCACCAGCACGTACCTTGAGATCCTCGGACAGAGGTCTGTTGTCTGTTCCAGAGTCTCGACTGAAAACTAAAGGGGACAGAGCGTTTGCTGTCAGGGTCCCGAGGCTCTGGAACAGCCTGCCCGAGGAAATCAGGTAGGCCGAGTCAGTGAACTCTTTTAAGTCCCTTCTTAAAACAGACTTTTATAGGAGAGCCTTTCCCGATCTTATTTGACTTTATTTTATCCCTTTTATTTTATTCCATTTTACTAGTTTTATATTTATGTTAAACATGTATTTTAGTCTTTTCAATGTTTTCATGCTTTTATCTTGTATTGTTTTTGTATTATTTTCTTTACACTTGTTAAAGCACTTTGTAACTTGTTTTTGAAAAGTGCTCTACATTATCATTATTATTATTATTATTATTATTATTATTATTATTATATATAAAGTAGTTAAAACCACCAGCTGCAACAAGTGATGTTGGCACAGTAATAGGCACATCTATATATAATATTGATTATTTTGTGTAGCCTACTTTATGTGTTTAAGCAACACTTTGAATGCAGGATCTTTACTTGTAACAGAACTGAGTGCTTCTTCCACCACTGCTTGCCTGTGTTTCGCTCTGTTATCTGTTGCATTCAGGGGTTTACAAAATCACAGCCAACAGTAAAGTCTTTCCAGATGTTGTTCCCTCTGGGATAAAAGTCCAGTTTGAGGTGGATTGAGGAGGAATATGGCAAATAATCATAATAAACTGGAGATCACATGGACGATTTCGGTGACCTGTGTACTTCAAGGTCAACGCCTACACATTCAGGCTTCGGCGTGTACATTTTTGCTGCCACGGTATTTGGATGTGCTCTCTCCAGCGTACCCACACGCGCATGCGTCCCTGGATTGAGAGAGAGAAGGGGAACGCGCGGTGGCCGAGGGAAAGTGTTCCAGTAAACCGCTATGTCTGCCTGCGGACTTCATGCCAGTCCGACCGACTGTAAACTATCCCGTGCAGGTCTTGCTTCCGCTACATTGTTCAGAGGGATGAGCTTTTGATGCTCACGTCACGTCACCGCTTCTACCCGTGTGTGTGTGTGTGTGTGTGTGTGTGTGTGAACTGCAGGCAGACGCATATCTGTCGTTTTCGCACGCAGCGTTTGTCAGCAAAAGCAACGTGAACTTGGTTGCAACATCATTGTACAGCACTAAAAGCTCGCCCCACGGATTAAACCTCATCTGTCGGGCGGTACTGCTGGTAAGTGAGACTGTTAAAAACCCTTTCCAGTTGTGTGTAGGGAGGCACATAACAGCTCTGTCTGTAACTGGCCTCATTGGAGCACAAAATTTCATATTTAATGTGGCTGGTAGGCTATATGTCTGGATTGGTGATTACTCCTGGTTTATTCCGTCTCGTTTGGTAGGATGGGTGGATGGACTTTAGATTGAGACAGAGACAACTTGGGTGACACACATGCTTGAATATATTCAACCTCAGACAGTTATTATGTTCCCTGTGATGAGTGTCACTGAATGTAACTTGAAGTGGAATTTAAGTCACAGTCTGGCACAAAAGCAGGAGTTTCCTGGATTTATTTCTCAACAACTGTAATAATCAGGAAGCCATACACTGGAACGTATTTTTGGTCAATGCTGATAGTTCAGAGGCAAAGTAGCTGCATAGTTGCATTAACAACAGAGTAACTCTTGTTACCAAGAAATGTGAATTGTTTGTGATGTGTCAGTCCAGCTAATTGCTGCAAAATCCTTCCACTTCATCTGACTGAAAACTATACACGTTTGTTTCCGATCTGTTACTTTACAGTAGTAGTCTGCTGTTAGTGTTATTTTCTTCCATTTGTAAGCCCTGATGTTGCATGCTTTGGGGCTTTGTTTTATTTTTCCCACATGGCAACTTCTCTATGCAGTAGTGACTCTGGTGTGAAGCACTCCTCCTTGAATCAGTCAGTCAGTCAGTCTGGCTGAAAACCTGTTAAGCTCTTTTGAACACAAATCTGCCCTCTTAACATTCATTTGAGGCACATTCCATCACTTGTATCCTGGTTTCTGCAGGAATAAAAGCAGAGATCCACTTGTGTAATTTAATTTAGCAGCAACAACAACAAAATGTAAGAATGACTAAGAATGGATATTATGAGAAAGGCATTCACTCGCCGTTTATATCCCTCTATCTCAGCTTTATGACATAACATCACCTTAGGTGGAGTACCAGAGACAAACACAGTTAAATTAAGGGCACTTAAACTTAATAACAAAAGTGATGGCTCTATACTGTGATCCCAAGTCCTCTTTGGATCAGAGTCTTGATGCTGTCTGGCCCTGTGCCAATGATCATCACAGCTTGACCAGGAAAGCGTATCTCACAACATAGAAAACACAACCGCAAAAGTTGTGGAGTGGAAATTTATTGGTCAGCCAGTTAATCAGGGTTACAGATCAAATATTTAACATGAAATATGTCCTGCAAATTAAACAGAGTGAAGTAGCCTACTTGTAGAACATACAATATGACCACCAAGTATTTTAACACTTAGAAATTATTAGACACTATACATGATTTTAATCTGAAGTTGATCCTGTCCTCTGTGTCTCTTTGTTATCCAGTGCACTCCTAGTCTGAAACGCTGAAAGTTGAAGTTAATGTTAAATCTTAAAGGCCAGAACAGCTTAGCCATTATTAACAGGAGATTATCAACCTCCCACAATCAAATTCTGTGAAAGTCATTGGCAATCGACCTATTCTGTCGTTTAGGAATGAGGACGTGTGGCTTTTAATAGTACTGCTAACTGCAGTTAAGTTTGAGGGTTTTTTTTAAGTTAACTGGTAACCTAGCAAGCAAATTGGTTTTCAGCAAATTGCTCAGCAAATATAGGAAATATTAAACCTTACATTGTTTGGTTGTAATTTAAGCTATAGCCTGATCTTTACTGGCACCAATGAGAGTGAAAATGAGACTCTATTTTAGAGGCATGCTAGCCTTGCTAGGCATAATTTTTAACAGCAAATACGAACACATTATAGTTAATTTAATAACCATTTACAACCTGTAAAGACAGCGAGATAATTATGGTTTACAATTATGGTTTGCTTTTTCAGTTTTTTTTGTTCCTCATTACATATAAATAATTTAGTTTTACTGCTTCACACTAGCCATGTTTCCATGTAATTGTCATGCAAATTTTAAGCAGACTTCTGAAATGTCACAAAAAAGAAAAATAAAGTAAATACAAAATAGTTACATTTCCATCAGCTGGTTTGGAGCGAATAAACCAGGCTACAGCAAGCGTAGTTACATCAGTAGTTGACGTTACACATGGCTGTAATAAACAAGACGTATGGGTTCCAAACCAGAAACAAAACCAGTCGCATGGAACTGAGGGCCACTGATCATAGAAAAATGGAGAGAGGTTCTCAGAATGTGTTTCGAGCGGGCAAGTTGCTATCAGATAGCCGACAAGACGGCAACAGCAGAAACAGATGATAAGATGTGTTACAAGTTTGCTACGTTAGAACTTATTCAGTAAAAGTGTTTCCATCTCCCATTTAGCGCATTTACTCTTTTTCAACATAGGCAAAAACCACCTCAATCGAGCGTAAAAACTTTTTTGTGAATTTTGCTGTTTCCATCAGCCTTTTCTAATGCGATACTTCAAAATGCGCATAAAAAAACGTTGATGGAAACACGGCTAGTGAATACTGTCCCACATCCCACTAAACTGTTTGTTCCAAAGTCCTCATTTAATGTAACTTTTCAACCTCAACCATAAAGCAGCCTTTCTGACCTTAACTCAATGTTGAAATAACAACTATGGACGGATGGATGGGTTGAGAAATAGTGAGCGTGTTTCTTTTAGAAATATTACTGTATTTTCAGGCTTTCGGTGTTGTATTTAGTCAGAGTAATGACTCACTCCAGCTTGAATTAATCAGTCTGGCTGATGAATATACATCTGCCCTCAAAACATTCATCCCTCTGGCAAATTAAAAACACAAAAGCCCAATAACATTGTACAGTGTAAAGATGGATTACCAGTGCCTGAAGGTCTCGGGCCCCAGTTTCACTGTGTGGTTTCTGGTAATTTCAATAACTGCAAATCTGTAAATATACAAACTATAAACACTATCAACTGAGATGACCTAGGGACCTATTGGCTCCTTTAACCCAATCCTACATTTTCACCTACTCTTGAGACAACTTTTTTGTTGGATGATCCTCTGTTAATACCTTTTTATTATTTAAGTTTAGTGATTTAATAAATATGTCTGTTGATTTGTTTCTTTGAAGGGCATGGGACGTGCACAATGCGTAGGGTTGGGGGTGTTAAAAAGGAACAAACCCACAGCTGATTTTTGTCCCAAGTCTGGCTGTCCTGGTCAAAAGTGTCTCCCTTTCCACTCATATGATTTGGCGAAAATCTCCGCACATGGGGTCTCCGAGTCAGATCATTAACTAAACACTTAATAGTGGTTCTTAAAATAAAGAAGTGGAACCTCTGATTGAAATCAGTAGTTGAATGTTGTCTTCTTTATGCAAATCTCATCTAAAAGCTCACTTTAATGGAGTCATTTTCTTCTACATTTTATGCTGTTATATCTTGAGCAATGTCTCTTTATTTTGCCGATAACAGTTCATTCTGTTGTTTGTGCATCACACTTTAAAATCATGTTAACAGGGAAAGTTACATTCTTCTTCCCTTATTTTTATAGAAGAGTGTGGTATGCAGTTTTCAGCTTCTTTACTGCATAAGCAATCAAACTCACACACATAACCAACACTGCTGCCAAGATTATAGGTATCTCCACATCCAAAGTTTCAGGTTCAAGGCAATTGTAAGCTCATCACATGCATTGCAAACACAGTCGAACAGGACATCTCACACCCACTCAATCGCCACTTCACTGTACTGCCCGCTTGGTGCAGCTACAGGTCCGTGAGGTGCAGAAAGGCTAACTTTGGCAAAAGCCTGGTACCTGCAGCCATAGCAGCTCTAAACAGGGTGACTTGCTAGGGGAATTGGCAAGTCTCATTTTCATGTTTACAACTATTTGATGTATTCTGTCTGTTACTGTTGTGTGAAGATGTGTGTATTTCCTGTGATGTACAGTGTTAAAAAGCCTAACTAACTTGTAAACAACTACCTGCCAAATTGATTGCAAATGGGATGGAGTGAAAAGCCAAAAGATATGTGTTCTTGGTTCTGTATGTTAGTGTGGTAACAGTCTGAGATGAGCAAATGGAAATGGTCAGCTGCTGCCAAAATACAACAGAGCAAACTTTCAACTTCCATTACGACCAGACTGATTTCCACAGAAGTGAGTAGGTCGAACATACTGAGTCACCAAAGAGTGTTAATAATCAAAATACAAATTCACACACACACACACACACACACACACACACACACACGCATCTCAATTTCAGTTTTGTTTCCACCATATTTCCAAATATCTGAAAACATATGTTATAACAAAAACTACATCTAATTTGTTTAATTTCAACATCAAAAAGAGTATGTATCGTACAGTATGACTCATATGCTGCTGGCTAAGAAAGCTTGACTAAGGAAGATGTAATGTGATTAGTTGGCATGTAGTCTTGCAAACAAGCAAAAATGTATATGTCAAGCTTTGCTGGAGTTCCTGTTGTGAAACATTAACTTCTTCTGTTTCTTGAGATTTTGGCAAAAACATGTCCCACTAAGAAAAGTGCTAATTCCATTGAAAATTAATAACATTTTCTTATTTAAAACAACCAGGGTTGATCATGTGAGGGTCTGCACAAATTTAGTTTATTTTTTCATATACTTAAAAATGATAAATTGTATGATTTTTTTGACAGCCCAGTACCCACAAAATCCATTGTCTTCGGACAAGAGATTTCATTTCAATTTGATAAAAAAGGAGGACTTTTTAAATGTACATTATATAGGCCAGATGAAAGAGTAGAGTGAAAAAACTCTTTAAACCTAGAAGCAGTGAATTTTCAACAATATTTACTCTTATTTTTTGATTGCTCAAAATGTGTCCCATGTTTTTGTCAACACCGTCAGATATTTATTAAAGAGCAATAAAATCAGGCAACTACATGGTCAACTATATGCCCGAGGACCCCCTTTCCACTCTCCACATGTACTAAATACAATGGTCAAACAAGCTCCTGTAACTGGCAATTTTTAAAATATTTTTTGTTAAGATATTTACTGATGTTGCTTACGTCACCACCATTAATGTGTCAACACTGTCTCTTTTGTATAGAAAGTGTTATTTGAAATTATAACATAAATACATGTATTTTTTGTAGAGGCCAGAGGTAGTTAGCAACAGAGGGAAAACAAGATGGCTCCCGGATACCACTCGTGCATGTCATGTTAATAAGTGTGTTTTTGTCACCACTGTCAGACGTCAACAGGTTTTGTCAGACGTGGTAACATAGTTTGACGGTGTTGACAAAAACATCCAAATCATCCTCAAAGGAGGAATATTTGTGATCATAATAAATAGTAACATGGCTTGTAATGTTTCATTGACCTCTATTTATATTATACATCATTTCCCCTTCTGTTTCTTCAACACATACTATAGTTCTACAGTATTTTCTTACTATATGTATCCCCAATGTCTAAAAAAATATAAATTATTCTTCTACACCAGACAAAACAGTTTGGGCTGATATACAATTCAACACAAAAGAAAAGTATTAATAGGCTACTGCCACCACAAGCTCTGTGTCACCACCGTCAGATGGATCTTTCTTTGTTTTAAATTTATATGGTTACAATCTGTTCCTACAGTGCAGCTGATTTATTAAATGCATGGTCACTTCGAAATTAAAAATGTATTTTTTATGCCCCAAATCGTTATTTTGTATACTTAATGCTAATGATGAATGTTGCATGATATATACATTTTTAAAAGAGCATATGTGAAATAGTACAAAAAATGAGCAAAAGTTAATATTCAACATTTAATAACATATATGTGTTCCTATGGTGCACTGATTTTAAAGCTCTAAATCATTATAAGACTAAATAAATAAGATTAACTGGCTTTTTATTGATAAAAACTAAGTAAAGACAGGCAAAACACATTTTATGAAAAAATGACAAAATCAGGAGGTTGCACCAAAATATTGCTAGATTGGTGAGATCTTGTATAATAAACACATAAGTTTAGATTTCTTAATATTACATTTTATTTCTTTTCAATATTAAAACCTGTTTTATCCAAATTCTACAAGTGTTACCCTATGTTCCGAGGCACTCATTTTTAGCTTGAGCAATAGAGGACAACCCTGATACTATAACTCCAATATTATAATATGGTTTAATGAAAATTTTGTGCATTTCCATGTGTATGTAGCATGGATTGTATATAAAGATGGATATGCTGGATATGGGCGCTGCCATTTCTCTGGTGATGTCATTTGGTCTGTGCAGTAGTGATCGGCCGACTCAGTCGCAAGCCAGGCTCTTGTGTCAGTCATGGCGTGAAACTCCCCCTCTCACTGCGTCAAATAACTAATTAAAACCAAACTTGAGTTTTACATTTACTCATTTGGCAGACGCTTTTATCCAAAGCGACTTACATTTGAGGAACAACATACAATCATCAACAAAGCATCAAATACAGAGATCTACAACTGACAATACATATTAATAAAAGCAGCAATAAAAACTTTTAAGCACTAATGGCACATATCGCATCAATAGGGTAAATACCTAGGGAAAGAAGTTAGAGTTAACAAAATGTGCAATCAGTACAAGATAATTGTAGGGGACAGAAGAAGAAGGGCACAGGAAGTGCATGTTAGATGTTAGGAGTTAGAGGTGTTATAAGAGGAAGTGTTCTCGGAAGAGATGAGTTTTCAAGAGCTTGTTGAAGTTAGAGAGGGACGCCCCTGCTCTGATGGCATGTGGTAGCTCGTTCCACCATCGTGGTGTCACAGATGCGAACAGCCGGGACTGGGATTGTTTTGTGTGAAGGGATGGCAGAGCCAGGCCGCGTTCGTTGGAGGAGCGTAGTGGCCGAGAAGGAACGTAAACTTGTATTATGGAGTTTAGGTAGATGGGTGCAGACCCAGTAGTCACTCTGTATGCAAGCATTAGTGACTTGAATCTGATTCTGGAGGCCACGGGTAGCCAGTGGAGGTCACACAGCAATGGAGTGACATGCCTCCTTTTGGGCTGATCAAAAACCAGATGCACTGCTGTGTTCTGAACCATATTTAGGGGTTTCACCCATAAATAGGGGTTGCAATAGTCGAGGCGAGAGGTAAACATGGCCTGTACCAGAAGCTGGGTGGAATATTGAGTGAGGTAGGGCCTGATTTTTCTGATGTTGTATAGAGCAAAGCGGCACGACCGAGAGACAGCAGCAACA
>NC_060166.1:13919974-13921764 GCF_021292245.1 Micropterus dolomieu
TTCTGAACCATATTTAGGGGTTTCACCCATAAATAGGGGTTGCAATAGTCGAGGCGAGAGGTAAACATGGCCTGTACCAGAAGCTGGGTGGAATATTGAGTGAGGTAGGGCCTGATTTTTCTGATGTTGTATAGAGCAAAGCGGCACGACCGAGAGACAGCAGCAACATAGTCTGAAAAGGACAGCTGGTCATCACTCATGACACCCAGGTTTCTCACCACCCTGGTTGGAGTGATGGTTGAGGAGCCAATTTGTAGTTAGATGTTATGGTGGATAGATTGCTTGGCTGGAATGACCACGAGTTCAGTCTTAGAGAGATTTAGTTGAAGGTGGCAAGCCATCATCCATGCAGATATGTCCGAGAGACCGTCTGTGATCCGCACTGAGACGGTGGGGTTGTCTGTTGGGAAGGATAGGTAGAGTTAGGTATCGTCTACGTAGCAGCGCTAAGAGAAACCGTGTGAGCTCCAGTGAGGTGGTGTACATTGAGAAGAGAAGGGGCCCTAGCACTGAGCCTTGGGGTACTCCTGTGGAGAGGCAGTAGGAGGAGGATAATTGTCCTTGCCACAAAACATTGTAGGAACGTGCTTTACACGAGATGCCCATTGCTGAGAGTGCGGATAGGAGGATCATGTGATTGACTGTGTCAAAGGCAGCTGATAAGTCAAGCAGGATAAGGACCGAGGATTGGGCTGCAGCTTTAGCTGACCTTAGGGCTTCTGTTACAGACAAAAAGAGGCGTTTCAGTAGAGTGGCCACTCTTAAAACCAGACTGATATGGATCTAGGAGGTCATTCCGTGAGAGGAATTCTGAAAAAAATGGTAGAAGAGAAACTGCCGATAGTTGAGGGAGGTTTGAATACTTAGATTTCTTTTAGTTTGGCCCATGCCCCCTCCTCAGCTAAAAGAGGGGTGGGATTTATGATCAATACTGTCCAGCCATGAGTATACTACAGAGATGCTCACAAGTGTAGAGTCCAAGTCAAGTCTCAAGTCTCTGAGCAAGAGTCACAAGTAAACAAACCCTCATTCATCTTTTCATAACAAACGACAGTCGGAGTTAACCTCCCGTAGGTCGTAGCTGAAGCAAGAAGCAAGCTAACGTTAGATGGCCAATGCTAAGCAAAACATATTTACTAAACATGTTTACTCACCACAGGTTACTAACCTATTTGAGTTCAGCGCGTCTTTGTTTGGGTCTTGTTGTATGAAGTATTAAAGCCAAAGTTTATGATGAATGGCGCAGCAGCTGCTGGTGTTTGTTGTCTTCTCTCACGTGCAGCTGCGCGCAGCTGATACTACGTGTTAGGCAGGTTATCGGTAATGGAGGGAGGGAATAACTGTAAGCTCATCAGACGTTTCCTAAAAATAAACATTGTTCCCGAGTCCGAGTTGAGTCTGAAGTCTTTTGAGGACGAGTCTCAAGTGGAGTCTGAAGTCACTGTGTGTGCGAATTAAGTCGCACTCGAGTCCAAGTCTCTAACTCGAGTCCCCATCTCTGGTATACTATACTCATGGACTAACCATGAAAGTTAAAATGAGGATTGATCTGTCTTAGTGGTGCAGTGGTTCTCAAACTTTTTTGTCTGTTGTAGCCTACCCTAAATCCCTGTCCCATAAACTCAAGTGCCTCCTCATCATGTACCACACATCATATTCCAGATGCCTTCATTTCAGTTGGTTTTAAAGAGAATGGTAAATGTAAATGTGAATGCCCTGTATTTTATAGCACCTTTAGCTATTTACTACTTATCTATTTACTATTAGCCTACTATTTTTACCTTTGTATC
>NC_060166.1:13921784-13942508 GCF_021292245.1 Micropterus dolomieu
AAGGACCGAGGATTGGGCTGCAGCTTTAGCTGACCTTAGGGCTTCTGTTACAGACAAAAAGAGGCGTTTCAGTAGAGTGGCCACTCTTAAAACCAGACTGATATGGATCTAGGAGGTCATTCCGTGAGAGGAATTCTGAAAAAAATGGTAGAAGAGAAACTGCCGATAGTTGAGGGAGGTTTGAATACTTAGATTTCTTTTAGTTTGGCCCATGCCCCCTCCTCAGCTAAAAGAGGGGTGGGATTTATGATCAATACTGTCCAGCCATGAGTATACTACAGAGATGCTCACAAGTGTAGAGTCCAAGTCAAGTCTCAAGTCTCTGAGCAAGAGTCACAAGTAAACAAACCCTCATTCATCTTTTCATAACAAACGACAGTCGGAGTTAACCTCCCGTAGGTCGTAGCTGAAGCAAGAAGCAAGCTAACGTTAGATGGCCAATGCTAAGCAAAACATATTTACTAAACATGTTTACTCACCACAGGTTACTAACCTATTTGAGTTCAGCGCGTCTTTGTTTGGGTCTTGTTGTATGAAGTATTAAAGCCAAAGTTTATGATGAATGGCGCAGCAGCTGCTGGTGTTTGTTGTCTTCTCTCACGTGCAGCTGCGCGCAGCTGATACTACGTGTTAGGCAGGTTATCGGTAATGGAGGGAGGGAATAACTGTAAGCTCATCAGACGTTTCCTAAAAATAAACATTGTTCCCGAGTCCGAGTTGAGTCTGAAGTCTTTTGAGGACGAGTCTCAAGTGGAGTCTGAAGTCACTGTGTGTGCGAATTAAGTCGCACTCGAGTCCAAGTCTCTAACTCGAGTCCCCATCTCTGGTATACTATACTCATGGACTAACCATGAAAGTTAAAATGAGGATTGATCTGTCTTAGTGGTGCAGTGGTTCTCAAACTTTTTTGTCTGTTGTAGCCTACCCTAAATCCCTGTCCCATAAACTCAAGTGCCTCCTCATCATGTACCACACATCATATTCCAGATGCCTTCATTTCAGTTGGTTTTAAAGAGAATGGTAAATGTAAATGTGAATGCCCTGTATTTTATAGCACCTTTAGCTATTTACTACTTATCTATTTACTATTAGCCTACTATTTTTACCTTTGTATCTGTTTCAGTTAAGATTAAGTTGTAGTTCCCTTTAAAGGGACTATATAAGTTTTTCAATGACGTAAGGATACAAAACAACAATAAAGGATTAAGTGCTGAAGCCCATAAGACCAAATAGGTTCGGATGATGTCGAGTAAGAATAAAGTAATCATTAGTAAAGCTGGAGAAACACAGAGAAAGTCACGTTAGCTTGCCGGCTAACGCCGAGCAGTTGCTAATGTTATTCGGTGCAAAGTTATATAACGTTAGCTTAACGCGACCCGTGTTACTATCCTGTGTACCACTGTTGATTTTAGCCGGTAAAACGGTAAAAAGCAAATGTGGAGCGATTTGTTTACTAATGTTAGCCTATAGTGATGCAGCCAGGAGCAGCCAGCTAACGCTACAGTAGCTCCGACCTTTAGGTTTATTGTGGTTTTTATATACAGTCTATGGGTTTTACAATAACATTACTCAGGTACACAGCTTCTCCACCTCAGTCGCTGTAAAACCATGCAACAAAACAGCCACAGCAATCCAGAGGAAGAGCCATCCACTATCACTAGTTACAGTAAAGTTACTTACTGTGGTCTAATTGTTATAAAGTGTGACACAATTGCATTATAATATTCAGTCCAGCTCACTAACCGTTTCATTATCATCCAATACATGTAGCTGTGCTGACATTGCTGAGCATCCAGAGACGGATTCACAGATAGTAAAGATAGTTACTGAAAGCAGCAGGCGAGCTAACGATGTAGCACGTCAGCTAAATGCAGTAAATGTAACGTTATCATGTAACGAGCATGGATTAGTTCTGCATGCAGCTGATAAAACTACTTACTGTAACGTTGCAGTGGGAGTTTACCTGAGTTTCCAGCTCTGTCTGTTCTCTCAGATAGCCGCTGTCACTCTGCCTTTTTTCAGGAGTATTGTGACGATATGCGGCTTGCTGTTGAGCTGCCTCTGAGACGGGAACATTGAAGTAACAGAACCTGAACATGTCTGAGTGAAAAGCCACAGCCTGCATGCTGGTGTTCCTGCGTTTATTGTGGTATTTCAGTATGAAAATGGTTGTGATTCAGATTATGCTCACTCATGAGTTCAAGCGAGCATGCGTACGAGCACACACCTGGTTGCAATCTTAGAACCGCCCCACTAGTGGCCGCTAAAAACTACATAATGCCTCTTTAAGTTATGTGAATAAGTCATAAAAATAAAACAGTTTTACGCTGAGGATGAATAAGGAAGAAGCTGCTATGAAGTCTGTTGCTACAACAGTGGATACACCGCAACAGGGTGAACAGGATGTGGCTAGGATTTGTAATGTCTTTTAGTCACCCTTAAACTCTGCACAGACAACTCATCTCGCCAACATCACCGGGGCACGCGTGCGAGGGGGCAGCCGTCGCCTTATGTGCACATGTTCTCGCACAGACTCTGTAAAAAAAAAAGGGTAGACTATTAACTTAGGTTACAAGTCGTGGTGGATATTTTACGTACGGAACAGGTAAAGCAACGGTGAACACACAGGGTGCAGATGTTGGTTTCAGTTGCTGCCGTGATGAGGGATCGCGGGTGGAAATATACGGGGAAAAAACGAGTTCTCAGTGTTTAGAAAACATACTGCTGATGGAGAAAATGGAGCAGACGGGGAGGAGAGCGAGGCGGGGCAAGCCGAGGGGTTTACCTGAGGTGTAGGTGTGTATGAGTCTGTCAGAGTGTGGGGAGAAGATAATTCCGAGGGAGGTGCAAAGCATACTTACAAACAATAATAAGAATGTTCGTGGTCATTAAAACCTGCTTTCACAGGGTGGTATAATATGAAAAAAGATTTTTTTGGCAGGGGTTTTACAATCACGATGCCGGCTCAATGTCGTGATGTCTGTTAGCCATCGTCGATGGACGATGGCATCGTCTATCAGCCCAACCCTACTTCTTAAGCGCACCAACATGGAGATGTGAGATGAACATGACTGTCTGTGATGCTTAATCCCAGCAACCTAAAACTATTCACTTGCTCCATCTCTGATCCACTGATTTCCAATTCACCAAGGCTGCCGCAAAAAAGCCCTGCATCTTATCTACTAGCCTATTCAATTTACACACGTATGACTCCTTGAAGACGCCATCTCACATGCAGATGCTTTTAGGAAGCAAAAAGGGTTGATTATAGCCTGCAATTTTTTAAAAAGCTTTTCATCATAAAAGAGGTCAAAATTTTACAAATGGGCACCAGATTTAGCTCTTTTGACTGGATTAAATTCTGGGATTATGTGTTTTTTAGATTTCAGTTGTGAGCAGAACGCGCATGTGGTTATCTTTAGAGAGTGTGTCTGTGGTTGAGTGAAATCAGCTGGTGAAAAGGGCTTACAGAAGAAGGTCCTTTTGGTTTATCATGTATGTCAATCTCACAATAAATGTGTTTGCAACTCACTTCATGCATCTATTTGATCAGTTATATTGATTAATATGAATGTAATAATTGTTTGTTTACATCCTTACTCAAAAACTACTATAACATATGATATCTTACATACAGAGCCCATATTATTACCACCCAAGTATGTTGTCATAAATAGCCTATGTAACATTAGCATATGTTTCTATTAAAGCTGGGCAGTCTATTTCAGAAGAATTTTATGTTATTTGTTGAAATTCTCTTTACATCGCTACGGCCATCAATAAATCAAAATCTCTTACACAAAAATTTAAAAGAATCCAGTATCTTTGGCTCTTGCACGACTGCTGCGTACCTGCGCTCTGCCCCTGAACTCAGGGTGCATGAAAATGTGTTTTGGGGGAAGTGGCTTTGGAGGCAGGCCTGAAGGGGGGAGGTGAGATTTCCGGTTGGATACTTTCAAGATCTTGCTGTCCCTTGCTAGTTCTCCAACGTTGCCTCCCCCAGCGTATCCGATGTGACGCATGTGTAATCAAAATGAGGGATGTGATTTTTCCGACCTGAAAATCTGACCCACGTGAATCATGCAGATCTGTAATATGCAATATCCCTGACATGAATGCACCGGACCGCACCGGACCATACCGGACCTTATGTTGTTCAAGTCAGCTGTTAGCCAAAAAGCTAAAGGAAGACTGTAGAACAGTGAGAGAGAGGTAGGCTATTTTCGACAGCTGTTAGTAACATTGTTGCCATTATTGTGTCACAGTCTAAGATGCAAAAAACATTGTCATCCATTGTAAACTTTGTGCGACCAGCAAAAAGCTTTTGACCTTAAACTATTCTACATTTATACTTGAAATGCTAATTGAAGCATCAGCTAAAGCAACACAGCAACGTGAAACTCAGAAAGAAACTGCAGCCGCTACTGCCACTGATGCTTGAACTCATTGGGAGAGAGTGGCGTTATATCACCCAGTAGTAAGTAGAGTAGCTAATATTACTTTTTAAGGAGTATATGCTAAGGAACTAGTAGGGGTAGGAATCACTGGGCACCTCACGATTCGATTACGATTCAGTGGGCTGCGATTCGATTATAAAACGATTACCGATGCATCTTGATGCATAATTTTTTCTATACAGGATACCTGGATAATTACTAAGCATTTCATTTACGCATTCAAATCCAAAAGAAACATCTCGTAATTAGCTTAAATTGACTAGTTTGCATCCCTAATTTAATTTATTAACCTCATCACCATGGCCCCTCATTTCATTAACAACCAGTTGTCAGACTCCTCTGAAAACTGAAATGTAATCAGGATGTACAGTGTATATATACAGTACAGAGCTATACACCAGTTTAGTCTAAGCTTATACCAGATGTTCTAAAGAGCTGGGTTTTTAGCATAGACTGTATATAAAAATGGACGTAGCGTCCGTGACGTCACCCATTGGTTTCTGAAGAGCCGTTTTGAAGCTCAAAATTAGTGGAGCTGGCCGGCGCCATCTTGGCAGTGCGTCACCGCGCGTCACTCCCGGATAACCAAAAATGGGCAAAGAGGCGGGTCGTAGGTGGAGCTGAGGTGACATGTTGCTGAAACCACTCCCGCCTAGCTCGACGTGACCGAGTTAGCTCATGCTAAGGAGCTAATGCTACATGCTACTCTGCGGTGCTGTACGGTGGAGGTTGGAACCTGCGGCCGTGTTGATACCAGTTTACCGACATTACCAGCTACAGTCAAGGTAAGACACCGGAAAATATTAAAATAACTCACATATCTGTTATTGACATTATACTTCACAAGATTTTAAATGCTTTTTATATATAAATGTGGTAACGTTATTTTGCAACACTAATGTTAGATTTTGTTGAGACCAACGTTAACAGTTAACTATGAATCAGTTATTAATTATCTTAAGTTTACTTAAAGTTAATGTTACAGCTCAAACGAACAATTTCAAGCAAATCAGTTTACATACCGTTGGTTACGAGCGATTACGAGTCGTTTATTTGGACGTCACCTCAGTATGTTACTTGTAATAAACGTAATAAGCTAGCGGTAGAGTCCTCAGTTACATGATGGAAGCTGTATATCTTGTAAAACGTTAGCCATGGCTGCTATCACGTTAATGAATTCCCCACACCGCTATTTTGAGTAACGTTGCTGCTGTCAGCAGGGCTGTGTGGGATTATTGTCTGGAATAGGACATTTGTGAGAGAAAGGTACTTTTTATATTTGTCACAAGATTCTTGTTGAGGTTCTGGTGCCTCCATATCTGCTACTCAAAGCTTAAACTTTGAGTCTAAAATAATGTTGCTACTCAAAGCTACTGGACATTTGACAGCTGATATAAAATTGTCTTAAAAGGACAACATAAAAACGTTTAAAGAGTCTCCCTTGTTCAATTTTCTCCCACGTATGTGACATAATAGTGCTGTCAACATTAAAACACTGAGGCATCTTTTAGAGGACCATCTCAAAAAATTTGAATACTGAGGAAAAGTTCATTGTGAGCATCACAACCAGACTGGGAGAGTTAATTAGCTGATTAGAGAGCTCTTCTCCAGTGATTTCTGTATAATTTATAATACAGAAATGTATTTTTATTCTAAAATGTTTATACATTGAGATAGTGGAGTTTTTATTTCCATGAGCTGTAAACAGTAATCATCAAGATGAAAGCAAAAAGGGTTTGAAATGCTTCACTTTGTGTAATGAATCTAGAATATATCAAAGATTCACTATTTTAATTAAATTACATTAGAAAATTTACTTCACCACATTATTGTATTTATTAAAGAATCATCTGTATTTACTTTATATTTTTCATCACCTGAACAATTTATTACACATTTTCCTCCCAGAGTCACACTGTGGATCTGATATCCCACCTGCTGCCAGAGAGCTGCAGAGACCTGGAGTCCTCATTATGCTGATGGGGAGGACTGATGTGGAAAGGCGTTCTCTCCGGTTCTCTCCTTCTGTTTACGTTGACTTTTAAATATTGTCCATATTTGTATCATAGATCCATTTAAAAAAAAGATATGGTTTATGGTTCACTTGTAAAACACACACACATGTAACTGTGGTGACTGACCTTGCCCTGTGTTTCATTACCCCATCAAAGGGATACCCCCTTTCACACCCACTTGTGACATAATCCAGGACAGCCGAACTTTAAATAAACAAAGACTGCAGTCTCCAAAGACCCAATGCATTAACTGCTGTCTGTTACTATCTAAATAAGTTACTTTTACAGTGTTTTTATTTTCAGCAAGATTACGGACACTGCAATGCTTGTTCACAATACTTTCTCACATAATTCCTTTAGAAATGATAATAAAGAAATGTCATACTATACTCTATTAATTATCCAGCTTGAATTTAAGGCTGAATTCCCCATTTCCTAAGGAAAGATTGTTTTGGGTTAATCTAAGCTTTCCTCATGTAACCTGAGCTCCCCTAAGTAGACGAAATAAGTATTACCATCGTCGGAAATGCCAATAATGTATAAATGTCACCCACTTATCCTGTTACCAAATGCTTAACTTAGAACGGTACAACTGTTTGACCATTGAGGTTTGATTGTGGAAAATATTTGATTATAATACGTGCAAATAGACTTTCTTTTTAGACATTAAAAGAGCGACACGTGACGTCGTTCGCTCTCTCTCTGCTTTGCTCCTCTCCTCGTATCCTTATCAGAAACGTTGCTGATCAAACGCAGTATCACCTCAGATTGTTTGCTGAATCTCAAGGAATGCTACATCTACTGAGTGTTATAACTTATTGATGACTCTAAAGTGCATTTAATATGTACTTCGAATCAATCAATCCCCACTGATGAACCCCTCAAAGAATAGTATAACGATATCGTTTTTAAACAGTAACGTTACACTTGGAGGTGCACGGCTCTCCTCGGGAGAGACAGCTAGCTCTTTTTTTTTTTTTAGGTTTTTAGTAGATTTTTGAAAGTGTCCAGACAGGGAGCATTTTGAATCTCTGTGGGGATGAGTTTCAGAGGGTGGGGGCTGCTGGGATCTGTCCCCAAAAGTCTGGAGTCTGGTGTGGGGGACAGAAAGCAAGCCCTTCTACAGGGGAGATGTTAGCTAGCGCTAACAGCCTTCACTTTTCCAGCAGTTGGGAAACTACAGGCTTTTATTAACGGACACACAGTGACCTACGCTGCACGTTTACTACCAGACAGAAACTTACAGCTAATATTTTCCTCCGCTAACTTTCACTGCATGTTCTGCCGCTTACTTTCTCTCATTTGCTCGGCCTCACACACAGGATACGCAGGGAGCTGCCAAGTCGAGTGTCACCATGCTCGCAGTGTGCGAGTTAAAATCATTACTTGCTCACTGATATTAATGATTGTGTGACATTTTAGTGGGGGGGAAGGGGGGGGGGTTATTAATTGCAGCGGTGTGCAGAATACAGGCTGTTGTGTGTGCTCCACAGACAGTCCGGGCGCTACACTTCTGCAAGTTCCGCCTTTTGCGTTCCGTCAACATTACATTATCAATTAACATTTAAATAATCGATTTTTAGACATTTGTTAATCGATTCATAATCTTCCACGTCCGCATCGCAATGCATCTAAGAATGGATTATTTCTCCCACCCCTAGTAACTAGTAGGTAATAGCCAAACTATATTATTTCTGTTACTCAGAAATAACATAGTTTCCCAACACTGAGTTGACAATAAGGATCGGATAAATAGGGTAGGCCCATGTTTTGATTATTGCTTGTTATAGGCTATGTCTAATGTTTACTTTGACTTTGTCGTCGATTGATCAATCATATAAGCTACAGAGGCCAGACTTTGCTGTATGAATGGTTGCTTTTTAAGTCTTCCTTATGTTAAAGGTTTTGGCAAGTTATAAAAAAAAATTCTTGTGAATTGTTGTGACGGGGTTTATATAAGGCCTTTTTCAGATGGCTTTGATCCACGGGTCGCGCTGCGCTCCTCATCAACAGACAGGCAGACAAGTGCTCCAGTGAGGTAACCATGGCAACGGCTTCTGTGTAACTAGCGCAATCCCGTGAAACTGTTGCGGTCGTTCTGTCTCACGCACACGCCCGTCTGCTGCCAGAGTCGAAATGTCAAACCTTTTCTTACAGTTTATCAACAGACAGAGGTCTGGCTGTTTGATCAGAGTTTCCTGAATAATATAACAGTTAGGCCACCAGGTCTTAAACAGGCGACAACCTTTGCTGCTGTCTCTTATTCATTAAAAATAATTAATTAAAGAGGTGGTATTATGGTTTTTGGCTTTTCCCCTCTCCTTTATTGAGTTATATATCTTTTTTGTGAAAGTAATAGGTTTGCAAAGTGAAAAAGCCCAAAGTCCACCCCAAAGTGAGTTCCCATCTCCCACAGAAAACACTGCTCTGAACTGCCTGAAAACAGCTGGTTTGTAGTCCAGCCTTTACTTCCCTTTCTTGTGACGTCACAATGAAAATACGTGTCATAATGCTAGCTCAGCGACTATTCCGACACGCCCTCAAAAACACCAGTGGAAAAACACTGAGCTGCAGCACACACCTCTCCCCTCCCTTCCAAACACTAGCTACCCTCCAAGCAGTCAATGGACATGAAGTTGTTACTGTAATGTAGAGACAGAGCTCAGTTAAAACTTTATGGATGAAAGATACTTTTGTTACAGATTAATAACTCACCACTCTGAAACTCTTGCTCCAGTCCAAATGTAGCCTACAGCTGAATCGAAGCTGTTTACAGTCTTTTCGCTGACCCGCCTTTCTCTGCTTCTGATTCGCTATTACCGGCCTTTCGCTGACCTGCCCTTCTCTGCTTCTGATTGGCTAGTAGTCCTTAACTAGGAACTGCGCATGTGCAACTCCCAACAAAGATCATATATCACTCCAGCTAAAACAAAGCCTTCAACCAGGGTGAAAAGAGGAGCTGCAGCAATGTGCAGTATGACAAAAAAATGGTGTTTTTTGAAAATTAAAACATGTAAACCTGTTCCCCTAAATAGGATTTTGAACCTGAAAATTAGCATAATACTACCTCTTTAACTTCTACTGAAATAATTTGAAAGTTAGTAGTTATATTATTTAGTTATAGACTCAATTATTTCATGTTGCATGTTGCACATTTAGCTGTTTGGTAAAAAATGAATACAAAATAATAATTATTACAGAGAGGTTGCAATGGCGCAGTGGATTAGATATTTGTCTTTGATTCCCACTGCAACACATTCACCAAAAAAGTTATTGTCATGGGTCCTTCCGCCGCCAGTTTAATCGGGGTGTTGGGGGTCTATTTTCCTGCTTTTTTGCCCTTTGCCAATCACATGCCTGATAAATAAATAAATAATTTGATAGTGGCTGGTGCAGAAATAGATCTCAGTCATGGCAACAACAGTTACTCACATAATCACTGCCTCTTAAGCACGAGAGTTTTTTGCAGCTCTGCTTTATTTTGCATTCAGATGAGAGCGTTTACTTTGAAAGGTTCTGAAATATAGTCAGAAGAGTCTGTGGCGTGCTTAACACACCTCTGAAATGGCTCTCAGGAATAGTGATTCCCCTGAAAGAGAAGCGCAGGAATTTCCTCTGCCTGGAGATGCAGGGGAAATGAAAATAAGCCTCCATAGGTTGATGGATGTGGACACACACTCCCACGCTTTATTGTGAGCATGTGAAACAGTCTCTTTATAGTTAACTTGTTGAAGAAGGAAAAAAATATGTTCATGCAATGGGGGACCAAACACCTTCTGATTGAAAGTGTACTACTGACAGAGCTAACCAGACATTGAAACTTTGTTGCTGACCCCTGAGCTAAACTATTAATATCACAGCATTATTAACACTAAAACAACTTTAAACACTAAAACAAATTCAGTGAGTTATAATTGCTGAAGCAAAAAGTGTTACAACCATACCCGGTCTCCCCTACTCACCACTCTGTGGGCTGGAGCAATGTCACACTCATAGTTAACAAGTCTGTCTCTGGGATGGATCTCTTAATTCATTTAATTTAATATTTTTAAAGATTAAACATGACAATTAACTTTAATCTTGTTATTTTCAACAAGTTTTGTGTTTTTGTGTGTGTTGACACCAAGATTAAATTTTTTACAGCAAATGTATATCGGTTCCACATATTGGTCATCGGTCTAATTGGTTACTAAAAATCAGGATCGGCCCGAGAAAAAAAACACATTGGTCAATCCCTACTCTGCAGGTGATAGGTTTTGTTATTGGATGTTAATGTGAGAGGGCTAGCTGGCATCTTTAAAACACATGTTTTGTCCTAAAGACCAAAATAAAAGCAAATCTTTTTTTTATTTTAAAAGATGGAACCAGCGAATGCTTTGCAATTTTTGCTTAATAGATGACTTAATCAAATAATCAATTATCAAAATTGTTATTTAATCTCTCATAATCAGATCTGATTAATCCATAATAGTCATTTCAGCTTTAGCTATATGCTATAAAGTGAAGACTAAAAGATAAGCCCATATACATTGCTGTATTTAAGAATGATATTTTTGTATTTCAACATAATTTAATAATGCATTTGTAGTCCTGCTACATCCATCTCAAAACCTTTGTTACAAACTAGAGCTGCAACGATTAATCAATTAGTTGTCAACTGTTAAATTAACTGCCAATTATTTTGGTAATTGAGTAATAAAAAAGCTCTTAAATATGAATATATTCTGTTTTTTGTTACTCCTGTGTGACAGTAAACAAAACAATACATTTAACAACTAATCAAGTAATTGAGAAAACAGTCATTAGTTGTAGCCCTATTTTTTTTTAAATGTAGTTCCTTTTATACAAAACTCTCTGCTCTTTGGTATTTCCTTCCTGTTTGGATTTTATTCAAGTAGAAAGATGGGTAGAAAACAAAGCTGCACATCAAGTACATTGTGCAGAAATCCTCCAGTTGTTTTCATGTGTCAGATTATGTTTTGCTTTTATTACAGGGAGAAGCCCAGACTCATTACATCTGTGCCACTGAGGATTTATTCATTGGAAATGAAAGGGGAAAAAGGTAAGATGCACAGTAGTAATGTAGCTTTTTATATCTAATTGAGGGCTGCACAGTTTCTTGAGAAGCTCATTTACACAACTGTAAACGTGGGCATCAGTTTGGAATATTTAAGCATGTGTTATTCATGAAGTGCACTGGAACTACTCATTTATCACGACTGCATTCATTTTAATGATAGATTGTATGTAAAATAACAATTTCCAAAGCCCAAAGTGACACATTTTGGATGTTTGGGAAGTTTTGTCCAAAACACCAAAGATAATCAAAGTAAGACGAGTAGAAGAGTCCACTCAGTAGACTGCAGATCAGTGTCTGCTGGCTTGTGTTCGGGGAACAGGGAGTGCAGGGCAGGCTGTGTGTCCAAGCGTGTATGCATGAGAGTAGTGGAATGAAGGGGAAAAAAACGTTTTTGTATGGTATAGTGTAATGGTTCTTATATAGATGTATGCAACGTTTTTCAGATCAGTGTGTTTTTGTATAGTGTGTTTCCTTTAAGATGCATAGAATTGTGTAAATGCATTGTAACCGAGCGTTCTGGGTTTTCCCAACTGTTTAAATTTTAATATTAAGGAAATAAGGAAAGAGACCATAAGCCCAAACTTATACATTAAAACAATGACAAAATAAATCTTCCCTCTCCCCTTCCAAACAAAGACGACTTGAATCTCACTCAGTTGTCCCTCCCGGCTCCCTTACAGTTAAGATGGCAGTGAAGATAACGAAAATGGGGATTTATTCATCTCTTATCGCGTCTAACTTGAGTGGATCATAACATATTGGAACATAAAGGAAATTAATCTGAGAGATGCTCCAGTTGAAGATGAGACACAACTTTTCTATGGATTTGTGAGCCACAAAAAAGGCCAAAATGTGTCCTGCAACAGACTAGGCAAGCCTTATTTTTAGCCTAGCCAATGGCCAGAAATGTCTTTTGCAATGTCGTAACGTATATCATTAAAGATTAAAGTCTAAGCTTTATGATAGGCTCAGTCAATAAAATAGGTTTTCATACATTGTGAATCACCACATCAGCGAGAGGTCCGTCAGCATACAGTCATAAATGTGCACACAAAAATATTAGGCTGATGGATCCAGTTTGTATGTGAGATTAGACACACACACACACACCTGGTCCCCTCCAATAACTGAGGAAACAAACACAGCCCAGCTGCTTATCTGGCTCAGAATGAAAACACACCCGCTCCACTGTAACTGCCAGAAACTACACCCTGATTCTGGAGAAAGCAGTATCATATTTTATGTTGTGAAATGACCATTTTGCTTCACAGGGAGGGGCTTGAGAGTAAAATTCCCAGAACGTCCCTGTGGTGGTGTTAATCAGTCATGTGGCTTCCACTCCTTCGCTGTCTCCAAGTTTGGGCGTGCATAATTAACTAGTAGATTTACAGCAGTATAACATTACTGTTTTTTGTGGAAATGATATTCCTTGTGAGGGGTTGAGCAAAGAATTGAGTTACAACCAACCGTTGTCTTTGAAGAATTTATTTAACAAAAGAGAATAAACAGAGAATTACTAAAACACATATACAGCTGGTCCAGAGACCTGCCGCCTAGGGCGGCAGCGGGTGTCTGGCCCCAAGCAAAGGGATGCATCATCATTTACACAGTCTAGGTTTCTATGTTTTGGGGAGCAGAGATCCTCTCTCGGCCTTGAATGAACATTCCAGGAGAGGAGAGGAACAACAAGAGAGGAAAACACCAAAACAATCTCACAGCTCTGACCTAAACCCCAGTAAATGTGGACAGACTGACATAGGAGAGGAAAGGTTAAGGATAAAAACACAATAAACAAATATCTATAAGCCATAACGAGAACAGTAATAATAATATTAAAAGATCATACATAAAAGATTAAATGTAAGAGGAAACAATTTTCTGCCATAACACTGTTGTTGCAAAGTAGCATGTACAGTACATGCGCACACATGCACATCTCAAAATAGATATTCAGTTGTGCACTCCTGCTGTTTGCTATTTTCGGTGGTGCTGTTTCTGATGCAGTGTTGGGCATAATACAACCATTTGGTAGTATGGATGCCTCTGGCTTCAGGAAAATTGTGGATAAGATGTGCATTGTGCATTAAATAGTCAGATGTAGCGTTAAATGCCTTTTAATCCGTTCTAAGCTGTAGTCTGAACTCTGCATAGCACAGTTGAACGAAGCACACAGTGCTGCAGAGATGCTGAGAGATTGTAAATGTTCCCCCAGCTCAGATCCTCTTAAACTGATCAGCCTTCATCTGCTGCTCTTCTCTCTCTCAGCTTCTATCTCTGTCTCTTCGTTTTTATTTTACCTTTGTGTTTCTCTCCTTCTCTTTCCTGTGCACCCTCCTGTTGTGTTTTTGCTTACTTGCATTTATTTGTTTCACTCTCATTTACTCCAACCTCTTTCTCTGTGTGTGTGTGTGTGTGTGTGTGTGTGCGTGGGAGTCTCAGTATGACTCAATTAACCGCTGCGTTTTACATTTTACAGCAGTTCCTCTTTCAAATCTTCTTCTCAGTAGGGGAAATTTCTATTTCAAAAGCAGTTAAAAGGATATGTTATGTGGTATTTCTGCTTCCTGTGCCCGTAACCAGGATAACCTCATGCACTGTGGAGACATGAGAGGACCAAGGAGCACGTGAAGATGTCCCAGAAGGCAACTAAAAGTAAGTTCTTTTGCTGTGGGTGGTGGTCATTTATTTAACAGATATTGTTAATGCTAATAGCAGATTACTTGAATGCAACTCTTTCTTGATATTCAGTAAAGCACTAATCTGATCTGTGTGTTATTTCACATGCAATGATGTGAGGATTAGGGACCAAAATGGACTTTGTCAAAGATTAATGATCTATTGACCTTGAGGTCACAGTTTGAAATAATCTCATGGCCAAGAAATATCCCCACACATAAACACCTGTAACATTGCAAGTTGTCATTTTTACACTTTTTGTTGTGATTTAAAGAATCAACTTATAATGCATGTATATTTTGCTATGTTTGGACAGAGCCAGCCTAGCTGTGTCCCCCTTTTTCCAGTCTCTGTGCTAAGCTAAGCTAAGCTTCACATTAGTGTACACAAATGAGTGTGGTAATTAGTCTTTTCATCGAACTCTTGGAAAGAAAGGAAATGCGCATATTTACCAATATCTTTTATCTATCCATTATTATTATTTTGGATATGTATGTATGGTCTTGAAAACTGTGATGGCACTCTTCCTGGTTGAAGCTTAAAATATTATATTAAGATAATATTGTACATGTTTTATATATACTGTATATTAGATGTCACTCACTGGAAGTACCTGTCCATCTCATACTTACTATCCAAAATTCAAAAGCATACCACTGATGTTCAGCTTTATACATGATACTCTTGACTGTACACAGTGCTGTTGTCCCTGGGCAGAAACTCATAGAGTGTGTGTAACAGTAGCCAGGAAAGGCTGTGCAGTGAGTAAACCTCACTCCCCGAGGCCAGAAGAGACACGCTAGCGTGGTTTTCAGCCTCCTTACTAGCATATCTGCCTCAAGTACCTGAGGCCACCGGTTCGAGTCATGACCGTGCAGTAGTACAACTTTGGGGGGGGGGGGGCGTTACATGTGCAGTATGCATGAATGAAAAAATTGAGAAGATGAAAAACAAGTCAGCAGGGGTTTACCCAGAACTCACTCAGTCACTCACTTTTGGTCAAAATCAAATCAAGCTCACATAACTCATGATCACAGTGCATATTAGATTTCACAAATGTCATGTATTTTTTTTTATCTGACTAGTTGAAAGAACACTAGAAACTTGTTTGAAATAACATTTTGAGATCATACTAAATAGGTTATTGCACAAGTCACACACTGTGACCACACTACTGTTTGTATTGTTTCCCAGAGACCTGTGCAGCTGTCTCTGAGTAGAAAGTGGTAGTTACTGGAAATCTGTTAACGTTTATTTCAGTTTACTTTTTCAGTACCTAGCCTGGTACAGATACTACATCTGCGTTACAGTTTTTTTCAATTGCTAACAAGCGTTTACCTAAACTTAAGATACTTTATCGAGACTCTTAACACAGCAACACACCTACCTCAAACAATTAGCCAAATAGTACATTTTCTGCTCAAAACCACAGCAGAACAGCAACTCTGCATTTTAAAATAACATTTTCTACATACACAAACTCTATTAAAACACAGCAAACCTGAGTCAACCAAAATCAAATCATTCAAACAAAACACTAGCACGTTTTCTTTCCAAGAGCAACAGCTCAATCAGTCATAGCATAACGACCTTCTAAATACGCCATCTTGCTCTGCCATCCTTAAACACAAAGTAATCTCAGTCCCAGCTGTTCTCATCTGTACCACCACGATTGTGAAAAACAAGCTACCAAATGCCATCAGAGCAGGGGCATCCCTCTCTAACTTAAAGAAGCTCATGAAAACTCATCTTATGAAAACTTATGAGAACACTTCCTCTTATAACACCTCTAACCCCTAACCTCTGCACCTGTGCTCTTCTTCTGTCCCCTTACAATTCTTGTGTATTGATTGCACTATTCCTTAACTCTTACTTCTTTCTCTATGTATTTACCCTGTTGATGCTGTACGTGCTATTAGCTCTTACTAGTATTTATTGTCACTTGGAGATCTCTCTCGCTTTGGATAAAAGCGTCTGCCAAATGAGTAAATGTAAATTCACAATTACATTGAAACAAAAAAAATGCACAGAAGGGAAAGAAACAAAAATTCTGTTCTAATCCATATGATCTTCAGCATTTGGCCACATGTTCTCATCCACATCACATCTAATGTCATCTCTCGCTATTCACCTCAATAGAAACACTTACCCTGGTTCAGCTACTCCTCTCTGTGGCACTCTTCCTCTCCCTGGCTCAAATATTCTTCTCCTTTTTCTGAGATTATGCTTTCTTTCTTTCTCTCCTATTCTCTGTTGTTCTATATCCACACTGGATAAACTGAAGTCCAGGAAGTCCCCTTTTTAGTGCAATGTATATGTAAATGAAAGAACTTCAACCTACATATGTCTCTGGTTTAAATTGGAATTACTGTTGCTGTGGTTTATCTATTTTACCCAAATTACAATAAATCAGCTATTTCTCAATGTTTCAATGATATGTTTATTCAGAAATACTCATCAGCTGTTTCAATACAGATTTTGAGCTGCTATTGTAACAAAAGTAGAGGCTTTATACATTATTTAAGGTTTTGGTATTGGGTTAGCTTGTATGTAAAGAAAAACATGGATTAATTGACTGCATATTCTGTGGAAGCGACATGAATTGTGTTAATGGTATGGTATGAACAAGCCGATGTTGGGCTAATTGTGTTTTGAAAATGTGACTACAGATTGATAAAATGATGTTAGCGGTTGTAAATGAGGTGCCAAGTCTTGAGCAGTACCACTTTTCTAAAGCTTTCATTTGTCGTTGATTAAAAGCAGTAGATTATTTTCTGTCACAGGATGAGCATCCTTTTCTCACTTTAAGGTGTCGAGACTTTGAAGCCAGCATGTACTGTGTGTGAAATCTGATAATCTATTTTTATAAGCCTTGTATGTTTGCGTTTTTGTCTTCTTTGACTTCAGCATGGTGCCTTAGGCTTCTCCCACTTCTCCTTTTCGTCATCTCCTTGGTCGCGTACTACCTTACCTATGCCATACTTGAGAGGTAAATACACACACGCTAACACAACCATTTCTTTCTCCTTTCTTTCTCGGTTGCTCTGGTATTGAGGTCACACAATTACAGAAATGCCCATTTCTGGTTAAAAACAGTAAGTACACTTATGAGGTCTGTGCAGTGCTGAGTCACTAAAAGTTAAGAAGACAGCCCACATTCTGATCCGGCAGTCTGAGCTGCTGGTCAATTTATGCCCTCACATATGCCCATTCTTGCACTTTTTGAGTGTTCTGGGCCAAGTTACTGGCACACTGTGTTTTTATGGATTCAGCAATGGTTTTCATGCCAGTTGTGGTGATTTTTCTGTCTTTCAGCTACAAAGGCACCAGCACTACTCTGAACAGTAGCAAGTCATTGTGTGGTGGCTGGCTAGCCCAGAAGAAGTGGGAGAGCCTTAACTTTAAGTGAGTAATGGCATGTCTGTGTTTTTTTACTAACTGGAGGGAGTGGGTGGCTTATTAAGGGAGAAAGGTATGCCAACATTTTCATTTGAACACAAGGTGCCAGGCTCCTTGGAAATGTTAGGACTAAAGGCATGAAGGAAAAGTTTTAAACATTTTAGTGAGAGAGAACAGGACTCATTATAAAAAGGGATTTTCCATTTGAATCATGATTACAGTAAGTGTAAGAGTGTAACCTCAACGTGGACAACAATATCCTTTTCTTTGGAGCCAGACAATAGTTTGTTTGTCCTCAGGTTCATTGTTCCACAGGCCTGAGCCCCCTCTCATTTATTTTTCCTTGATCTATTACCAGTTTACTGTGCTGTGTATATATACTGTTAAACTTTTTGTGAACTCTGTATTGTGACAAAATAGTGGTTTTGCCTCTGTGGTTTGTCCCAACCACCTCAAACTGTTTATTTCATCAGCAGCTCAGTAGACCTTCCCCTTTATCAGTAGACCTTATAAACAGTCAAGAGTCATGTTTGCTGTGTTTACCCCTATAAAAAAAAAAACATGATTTGTATTCTCACATCATGTTGCTGGCTGGTTGCTCTTGGATTTTCACATCAGCCATGACAGTCACAGGGAGGACTTCCAGGCAATCACAGTGACATTTCTCTAATGAGACCCCTCCTTGGAGATTTATCCTGATCTCCTGCAAAGAGCTAGCTGGCACATGAGGGTAATAAATGTCTGAAAGCCTCACTGTCAAAGACAGGAGGTCATTAGCAGCTGGAGTCTGAAGCCAGCGAACACAGAAAAGCAACAGTTTCATGTATTACAACTTGCCACATTTGTCTCACTCCACAGGCTCTGTGAAGGTTATTGTTTTCTTTTCCCTCCCCTCGGCCAAGAAATGCCAGCACAGGATTTTAATGAGGGAAATTGCTACTGAATGAAATCATGTTAATGGATGGTTCGTCCATAATGAGTCTGGTTTACCTGCTTAATAGATACCAGAACATTTGGGAAAGTTAAGGCATCCGTCAAGCACACCAAGCGATTCCATGTGCTAATATGAACCATTTACTATTTGGCAGCACAGTTGGTGTTGTCCATTGTGTGGTTTGATAGTTATTATAGCCAAAAAGTAGTTTTCTTCATCCTTGCTCTCTCAGCCACAAATGTCCCGGTAATATTATTCATCTATATCAGGGGTCAGCAAATAAATCTGGCATCGGGCCAAATTTTTTTCAAGCCATTATATGGCGGACCAGAACAAAGTCAAATTATTTCAAATCCTTGTATACTCATGGGCAAGTTTAGCTCAGTAGGTACTGTGCGGGACTCCCGTTAGGAAGATTGGAAGATCAATTCCAATTAACTGCGTATATTTCCCCCCCCTTATTACTTGATTATAAGGACACTTTTGCACATGCTCACAATAAGGCAGCACACCTGGACACACCACCGGTCACTGAACAGATCTCTGCTTCACTGCCACAAACAACTGTCTCCACCTGCTGGCATGTAAAGCCGTCTGCTCCCAGCGCTGTTCCACAGACTTCTATTCCTGTTATCACGCATAGACCAGTAAACCGAAATGTGCACATCCCACACAGAAATATTAGTAATCTCTTAAGGATTAGGACAGCTGCACCAACTCTAGCACCTAGAACAAACTCATTTAAAATGGCTCTCTTCAATGTGAGATCTCGCTCAAGTAAGACTTTTATCTTAAATGATTTTATCTTGTCTGCAAATCTAGATTTTATGTTTTTAACTGAATCCTGGTTGCAAGTGAATGACTATAGCCAGCTAGCTGAACTGTGTGCCTCAATATGATTGTTTTAGTCAACCGAGGGTCAGTGGTCGTGGTGGTGGGCTAGTGAGCATGTATAGGAAATATTTAAAATGTCATCAAGTACGCTGTGATGAATTTAACTCCTTGGAAGTTCTCACTCTTAAACTTGGAGGGCTGCAACCTATCATATTTGTTATAATTTATCGCCCCCCCAAAACCGCCTGGAGGATTTTTATCAGAACTTCCTGAATTTTTATCTACTCTGGTTTTAAATTATGACAGAATTGTTCTTTGTGGCGATTTTAATATTCATGTTGATGACCCCATCAATGTTAATGCAACTGACTTTTTAAATATGGCCACTTCTTTTAACTTCAAACAACATGTCAAAGGGCAAACCCATAACCGTGGTCATACACTGGACTTGGTTTTTACTCTGGTTGTCAGCTTTTCCTCTGTGGAATTAGTGGACATGACCATATCTGACCATAGATGTATTGTTTTTAGCTGCGATTCGCCTGTTACTCATGCCGCCTCACCAAGCTCCGTGTGTTCTCGCATCTTTAATGAACAAAGTGTTTCAAAGTTTTGCGCATTCTTTCAGAGCCAAAGCCAACACCTGTCTGATTCCAACACCAACAATCTGGTCGATCACTTCAATCATATCTGCTTGTCGTCACTAAATATTACTGCTCCTCTAAAGGTTAGGCCTACGTCTAAAGCTAGTAAGCAGCCCTGGATAAATGACAGCATTCGCAGCCTCAAAAGGGAATGCAGGAAAGCAGAGCGCAGATGGAAAAAATCCAGTCTCCAAGTCCATTACCTCAGTCTGAAGGATTTATTAATTAACTACAATAAAATGGTTAAGGATGCGAGAACACACTATTTTTCTGAACTCATTACTACACATAAACACAATCCCAGGTTTCTGTTTAAGACTGTGGATCAGCTGGTAAACCCAACCCCTCCTTGTGCCTCAGCTGGAAGTAAGAATGGCTGTGAAATGTTTTTATGTTATTTTACCAATAAGGTGGTGTCAATCAGAGCCTCTATTACCCCCACTGCCTCTTACTCAGAGGTTCCTCACCAGCAACAAGAGAGTTTTAACCAGTTTTATCCCATCGACTTGTCTGAGCTTTTAAAAACAGTATCAGAAATGAGAGTGTCCTCCAGCCCACTTGATGTAATACCTACAAAGTTTTTACTGAAAGTAATAGATTCTGTTGGGCCCCATTTGATCTCTGTTTTCAACAGCTCCCTATCTACTGGTTGTGTCCCTGATTATTTTAAAACGGCTTGCGTGAA